>NC_069680.1:65970009-66273039 GCF_023699985.2 Odocoileus virginianus
GGAGAAGTCAGGAGGGTCTGCCTGCCTAAAGGTTGGCACCAGTTCCATTGTGCCTTGGTGCCCCAGCAAGTTTCTGTGGGCAGCCCCTTTCTTGCCTTAGTAAGGTCTTCAGATCCCAGGTGACCCAACATTCATCATTTCTTCAAGAGTCTTGCTCACAGGATACTTGGAAATTTGATGAAAACTTGGATGATTGAGACTTAAGTCATCCTAGTCAGGAACAGTGGTAAGGCAGAGCTTGAGTAACCTGAGAGAGCTGTGCAGGAAGCGTGGGGCAGTCACTTGTCTTGCAGGCTTCCCGGTCTGCCACACTCTTCCCTGGGTGCCTTGCCAGTTGCTGGAAGGTGTGTCATACATTTGGTACCCTGGCTCTGGGTCAGGAGGAGGTAATAGGTTGCCTCACAGAGAAAGTTCCCCACTACCATGGTGCTCTTGACTTGGTGGATTTTGCTGGAAGAATGTTTCCCATGACTAGGGCAGGTGCCTCCTAGGCGAATCCTACAGCAAATCCCCCAGAAGTTGATTCCCCTCTCAGCTAGATCTTGGACATCTCTTCATGATGCTCCCAGAGAGGGACCTCACTTCCCTCCTGCTCCTTCCACTCCTTCCACCCTGCAGTGGGAGCTCAGGGTCTCAGGACAGCCAGGGCCTCTCCCAATGCACCCACACTGCTATGGCTGTGGCCACCCCCTCTTATCCAGGGTCCATGCTTCTCCCACATTCCTCACGTCCTAGGATTTTGGCATCCCTCATGGTGAGTGAGTGGTCTGATGCCAGCCAGAGTCTGGGAAATGAGGTGTCCACCCCAGTTTTGGGTGTGGGAGGAAGTGGAAAGGGGTGGGGATGCAGCAGCAATCCCATTACTGGTTCGACGGGCTGCAGTAGCCCCCTCTCCACATTCTCAGCATAGTTACACTGGTCAAATATTATAAAATGATAGAGTACAACATGCCTAAATACATCACTGATTTGCCAATAATTGGTATCGGTGTAGAAGTCTAACTGGCGGAGCAGCCGCCCAAGGGATTGATTTTACTGTCTAATGGTTGAGAGAGATGTTATCGTGATTAATTAGGAGTCAAAAACAAATGCATCTTCTATTAGATCTCCTGTGGCATTCACCGGAAAAAAATTCTACATGTGTCTCAAAAAATGTTGGAAACCTAAAAGGACAGGGTGAGGAGGGAGCAACCCACCCCTTCCACAGCCTGTCCTGCAAGAAGGTAACATTGTGAGCACTGGGCAAGTTGATGGGAGATTATCGACCCACAGGAAAGGGGGTGCCCATCTTTCTCTTCTTTCTAACTGCAGCCTTAAATTCAGAAATTAAAAAGAGAAGGCACCACTGAATACAGAGCTTCCGCTGGAGTCGATAGTGTAGCCTTCCTGATCTTGGCTGGATGTAAGTGTTCCACTTAGCTTGCTATCCCAAAAACTGGTGAGCAGTCAGGTACAGGATTACAAAGGCATTCAGCAGCACCTATGGGATAATTTCCAGAAGTCATGGATAGAGTGCTGAATAATGCTACCCTTCAAGATGAAAGGCATATGCATATCATCTGTATGATGGCTAAATTGTGATCAAAGAATACTTGTACAGAAAATCCCAAGGAATTTAAAAAGAGAAATATTACTTGAGCATTTTTAGTGAACTTTAAAATAATATTCATTGACTTTAAAATACCTATTCATCCAAGATGATAAGCCATCATATGAAACAAAGCTATAATGAGGGTCGATTTTCTTTTGGATTTGTGAGCTAATTTCTCACAAGCAATCTACATTAGGTTGTTGGGTGTTTTTTTTTTTTTTTCTTTACTTTCTTTATGATCTAAAATTTTCTCTGCTCTTCAACTTGAGCACTCTCTGAGTTAGTGAAGCTGAAGGTGAATCTACCCGCCATGTGGGTTTGGCAAAAGGCTGAGTTATGAGCACTCTGGTAAACATTGTGAGCTCCCCGTGCCAAAACGTAAGTGCTCTGCCTTTCAGGAGCTGTTTGCCATTGGAGAAGTGATGTGACATTTCTAAACCTCTGCATTCTATTTGCTGTCACTGGGTTACTCAACAAATACCTATTAACAAATATTTATCAAACTGAGAGATTACAAAGAGATTCGAAAGGTGCCTGGTCCCTGCCCTTATTGGAGCTTAGTGGTAGCTGTGTGATTTTAAATGGGATAGTGTATGTAAGAGGATTCTGAAGTCTATGATCTGCTTAGTAACTGTAATATAGTGTGTATATAGATAGATAGATAGATAGATAGATAGATAGATAGATAGATGTATAGTAATCACTAGATGATTTCTGTGTTCATTGGGCCTGAGTTGAAGCCATCCCATCATCCCATGAGATATTTATTCAAAAGTCTACACTACAGGTTTGAAAGACTGTCTGCCAAGTTAATTTCCTGAATTTACTTTTTTTTAAGGACATTTTTCCCACTAGGAGAATAGTGTTTACCTGCAGAACTCAGATCGGAGAACAAGACCTGGGTCAGGGTCACCTTGATGAAGGCAGCCCTCCCCTACAGCTTAATAGAAAGTTTGTGGGGTTTTTTGCTAAGTGTCAGGACACTACACTTTCCTTAAACGCTTCCCAAGTCTCCTTACCATTCTTCAATTTCCACATTAGGCAGATCAGATCAAACCAAATCTTGACGTGAAGTTAACTTTTCTCATGAACTGACAGTGCCTGGATGCCCACTTTGGGCTGGGCTCTGTACCACAGGGCAGGGATACGGTGGACTCTTCTGCCCTTGTGGAGCTCACCGGTTTACCAGAAGGCCCTCAGAGAAGTCCCCACTTTCTCCTTTTTAGGCAACTTTGAGGAAGAGGCACAGAAATGAACCCTCAGCTGCTTGAGGATGAGGTGGGAACTTGTATAATAATCGTCCCCCGCTCCGCCTATTTTAGCAGCTCTGCACACTCAGTGAAAAGAATGGCCCAGGAAAGCTGCCCTCAGCACCGCACGATTTATAGGCAGAGAGTGGTTTAAAGGAGCCAATTTTAAAAGCTTCACGTTAAATTTATGTGGGTTTTTCCAAAGAGTTTACCAGGAGAAAAAATATATATATAGTGTAAAATGTCCACAGTTTAGCTATTCAATTATCCCCTTCTTCCTCATGGGGAAGGGACCTCACAATAGGAAACCCCTTTTCTCTGACCCACTGAAATCATTCACTGAAAATAAGAATCTCAAGTTCCTCCCCAAAATGCTGACACATTTATCAGACCTGCTCCTGGGAAGGTCTAACTGACACCCCCTCATCTATTCAACTCTTTACATCTTGGTCCATTCAATGAATGGGCAGTGCCTATAACAGCTGTGGAAACTCACACTTTTCCTCCGATTCTCATGGGATGTGTGTGTGTGAACATAGTTAATAGCAAGGGGCTTTTGATTCTAATGTGTTTATCTTTTTGAGCAGAGTCAAGCCTAGCAACATAATTCCCCCATAGAGATCATTCATTTAAACCCCTTTATTTCATGGAAGAGGAAATTGAGGCCTGGTGATGGAAGACTTTTCCAAAGTCAGCAAAGAAATTGAAGGGCCCATAATAGACCTGATTTCTATGTCCATTGAAACCTCACCCTTTCTTTAAGACCCAGTTCAAATCCCACTTCTTCCAAGATACGTTCTCTGGGCCTTGTTTTGCATCTATATGGGCTGTGCTTTCTCCTACTTGTTGTCTGGCTGGCTCTTTCTCATCCTTTAGGACTCATTCTCAATGACCTTCCATCAAGGAAGTCCTCTGCAGTTACCCAATAAGGATTAGATTACCACCCACCACCTCCCACGTCATCCCCCAGCTGTACCAGCTGGACAATGAGTAATCCTGAAGTTTAATAATAATAATAACGCTGCTATATAATGTGCTGAGTCACTCAGTCATGTCCAACTCTTTGTGAGCCCATGGACTGTAGCCCACCAGGCTCCTCTGTCCATGGGATTCTCCAGGCAAGAATACTGGAGTGGGTTGCCATGCCCTTCTCCAGAGGATCTTCCCAACCCAGGGATTGAACCCAGGTTTCCTGCATTGCAAGCAGATTCTTTGCCATATGAGCTCCAGGGAAGTTCATGGTATGTAATATATATATATATCAATTATATTAATACTAGTATGCATATCATATGAGCGTTGGGTTGTAAAGTCCATGGCAGACAGCCACGAAAGACAGATTTGACTTGCGGAAATCAAGGACAGGCTGGAACCTACAGACTGAACTGGAACTAAGGAGGACAGTCGGGAGCCCATGTTGGTCTGTTATCTCCGATAGACCTCCAGCTTTGAGGAGTGGTGGGCTATAGGAGAAGCTAGCCCCATTTGTCAAGCTGGCCCTTCTTCCAGGCATTAGGAAAGCTGAAGTAGAAGACCCAGCAGGAGTTTGAGATGCTCTGAGCCTGACTTCTGTCCCAGGCCACTCAGAGGAGCCGACAGGTAAGTGACAATGCATGAGCTGCCTCCATTGACCTCCCAAGAGGAAAGGAATACACTTGCACCTCCACTGCCCTCTTCTAGATCTCAGACAAAATGTCTTGTGTGGCCCATATTAGCTTGAATCTGTAAAGGGGAAGGAATTCTGGGAAATGTTCCATGTAACTGAGTCCATACAATTGAAATTCACTACAGTGTCCCCTCCGCCTGCCTTATTGAATTGGCTTCCATAAACAGCCTTTTCAGCTATAAATAAAGACAATAGCAAATTAAGGGAAGGATCCCAATGTACCTAAAATTTCCCCAAGAATTCCACAGTCTGAAATGCCTGCTAAGCCATGTCCACTCACTTTCCTGCTCCAAAACTCTTATTTCACACTTGTTCTCATCACTCTACTTTGTATCTATAGGACAGAGTTCTTCTTTGTTTTTTTTTTTTTTTTTTATAACAGTTCTCAATTTCTTCCAACCAAACTTGTCTGGGAGGCAGGTTGGGGTTATGTAGCAGACTTGGATTTTGAGAGCTTAAGTCTTGCCCAGGGCCAAAGTAGAGGGCCTTGAACTCTAGCCTCCTGACTTTCCTCCTGACCTGGGTAACTAAGTACAGATGAGCGTTTCTTTTCTAAAGTGCCTTTATCTTTTAAAAGGAGAATTAATTCTGTCCCCTTATTTTGGACAGCACAAAAGAGAGCAAAAGTCCCCGTGGCAGAAAATGAACTCGGTGGTATTTCCAATGGGGAGTTGCACTGTGTAATACCTTCCAACTTTCTTATAAATATGTGACTTTCATGTGTACCTAATGCTTTGAGAAAAGACTCTGCATGCCTGTTTATGTGCATGTCGCATCTTCCGCATTAGCCGGCATGCGCCTAAAGCAAGAGAATCCCATCGCTGCTCGTGCCTCCACCATGCCTGTCACACACCAGGGTGCCCGCTTTTCAAAGCAACGGCTGGTAGAGATGGGAGAAGGTGTCATGCCTCCAAAACAGTTTACTAAAATTGCATGTAGGAAACACTTTAAACACAAGGATAATTCACACAATTAAACACAAAAGAGCTTTTGGATAAGAGGTGGCCAAGGAAATTATCCACCTTGCCTTTGAATAACCCCCAAGTGACCCCTAGAGCAGCTGTACAAAGCACAAAAGACATTCCCCAGCTTCTGTATCATCACCTGAGCTACACGCGGTTGATGGTTAAGAACAGCTTGGCTAATTCAGTCAACTTGGTTCTCTCTGCCCTGCTCTGACTGACAGGCCAGGCCCCTGCTCATCCCTGAAAACCAGCATCAGGGAATGACATACAGTTTGATAACATAAGATGCTTAGGTTTTTTGGCTCAAGTGAGATGTTCAGAGCTAATAGCCCTGTGAGCTGAGTTTTAGCTGCGATCTGCACCTTGAGATATCCGTTATGTCTGGCTCAGGAAAAAGGGGAAAGAATGAGAGCTTATTTCTAGAAAGGTTTCCGATGAGCAGCATTTGTCATTGAAGGGGAAGATGGGTATAATTAGCTTGTCAGTCTAGTTTGGGCTGAGCAGGCTGTCTCTGCTAAGAAAGATGGACTAACTGCCAGAGCCACTGACAGGCAGTCGATAGCGCAGCAATTAATGTCATAAATAATTCCAGAACCAATTACATCAAAATGGACTCGGAGCTTTAAAAAGGTACAGAATTCTCTTATTCTTCCTGCTAACAGCAAGAAACAGCTTTCATTTTTCTCTGTAATTACTTTTCATTGTATATAGCAATACAGCTGAGCTTTTTCTGTCCATATTTAAGCCTTGTCTTTCTCCCAGCCTCTTCCCCCACCGCCAGCCTCCCTCCTTCACCCCACAGGACAAGGCTGTTAAAGTCGATCTTCCCTGCCAGAGCAGTGGGGTGAATGTATAATCTTTTAACTTGGCTGTTGCTGGGGAACTCCAGCTACACCTAAATGATTAAGAGCCAAGTTTTCGAAAATGTCATGGACAATGACAGCTGAGTGCCCCAAACAATGGCATTTGGAAATGAAGACATTTGTGAAATAAATGGATTTGTCTTATTATTTTAAAGGTTGCTGTGACTGTGCTTACACTGAATTTATTGATTTCTTCTCCCCTTCTCTTCTTCTTCTTCTTCCCCTCCTCCTCCTGTGTAGTTGCAAGCAGAGAAGCCAGGCCAAACTATTCCCTCTACACTGCAAGCGCAATTCAATACCGCCCATGTGTGCTAATGGGCATTTTTTTTTTTAAGACGGACGATCAGTCTCTTTAGTATAGCATTTTGCTTAAAAGCTATTCTCTTGAGCTGTCTCAACTCTTCGTCTCATTCTCTGTACGTTACAGCACATATGTAGATAACACAAAGGCTATTATAGCCATAATCGCAACGACATACCAGATACCACTGGTGCTAATAGTCTTTTTTTTTTTGTTCTAGCCCCATCAGTTGCTTCTCTGGCTGGTTTAGAGAAAGGAGGGGATTGTGGGAAAGCAAATTACTGTAGTATTCATTCACAGCTTTGTTCCTGGCCTGACAAACATTTCCAACTTTTCAACCATGGTGGCATTTGCTCCAGAGGGACCAGAGAAAATGGCTTATGAAGCTCCCACAGCTTCGAAACCAGAAACAGCTGCTGGTGTCGCTGGCAGTTTGCTGAGTGTGCTCTGGCTTTGAGCTCCTGCAGCTGACGGCTCTCCCTTTAGCAGGAGGTGTCACTGCGCTGAGTGGTAATTACAGCGCAAGGTTTTAGAGGACACGGGATAATTAGGCCAGCCCGCGCAGGCATAAACACTGACATTTACCATATTAGAAACTGGCGATGTTGGCATTTTCCTCCCTCCTAAGACCACAACAATAGCAACCTCGCCAACAAAGACACATTTTCAAGAGAACAAAGGGTCTTTGCATTTGGGGGAGTTGGGGCACCCAGTGTTCAGCAGTCAGTCCGGAAGGGATTCTGCTGACTGCTTGGGAGAGGGTCTGGCTGAGGTTATGTGGCTTGTATCCTACCCTCATACTCCTTGCTCCTGGATACACAATGCCGTATCCTAGTGGCACCCACTCCAGTACTCTTGCCTGGAAAATCCCATGGACGGAGGAGCCTGGTAGGCTGCAGTCCATGGGGTCGCTGAGAGTCAGACACGACTGAGTGACTTCACTTTCACTTTTCACTTTCACACGCTGGAGAAGGAAATGGCAACCCACTCCAGTGTTCTTTCCTGGAGAATCCCAGGGACGGGGGAGCCTGGTGGGCTGCCGTCTGTGGGATCACACAGAGTCGGACATGACTAAAGTGACTTAGCAGCAGCAGCAGCAGGTTTGGATGACGGAGGGAGAGGTATATGTCATAAGTGCTACCATCCAGAGAGCACTTCTTGTCTTCCACTTCAGGTGGGATATTGGTAGACTTTCCCCTTCACCTGGGTGGTTCCACGGCAATGACATTAGGTATATTTCCTGGCTCTTTGGCAAGTGACAGGCAGGAGCAAGGTAGGAGACTTCCAACAATAGTCCTGTAAAACCAAACCACCTCTCCATGGGCTCAAGCTGTGGGGGATGCTCCTCACTCTCCATCCCAAGTAGAAACAGAAGAAATACCACTCTCCCAAAATCCAGTACTCCCTTGGGTCCAGCTGAAACTGCTGTAGGGGTTACCAGCCTGCTTCCACTTCTGAAGGATATCAGTCTGCTTTTAGTGTGATGCTGTAGGGCCAGGACCCATGTTGGAATCCCAGCCTGGCCACTTTCCTATTAAAGGACCTTGGGTGACTCCGATCTGCAGTTTTCCCCTTTATAAAATAACAAAATAGAACTGTCTAGCCCATTGGGCTGTTGTAAGGATAAAAAAAATATAGCCGTATATTTACAGGGTTGTGCACACAGTTTAATAAAATGATTAGAAGAATTTGATAAAATGATTTATGGTTGCAGAAGTTAATTTGCCCAAAGTAGGGAACTGTGTTTGAGCTTGATTTTCCCAAGAAGAAAGAAGGCTCAATCAAGTCAAGTTTCCTGTGCTTGGGAGAGACGGCAGTGGTTAAGTGAGGAGCCCTAGATACTCTCTGGATGCAAGAATGGGAGAAATGTTTGGCTGGTGATACAGTGGTGTGAATCTGATGTCACATCTGCTCCCTTACTGACCCTACAGATGTACGAGAGGCCTTTCTTCAGGCTGAGACCAGATTCCAGCTTTTTGGATGAGAACTTCTCAACATGGTCTCTGTTTTAAAACATACTCCTGACCATGGAGGCCTTCATGGTATATCAGAACATTGGCCTTCTCTCTGGTGAGGGCTCAGGACCTGTATCCCCTGAAGCAGATTGTTGGGAATGGGGTCATGGAGGCATGTGATCTGGAGGGAAAGGCACTGTGGATCTGTGGAAAGACCTGGAAGCCTTGATTGAGGTGACTGTGTGCTAACTGTTGGAAAAGGAAATGGCAACCCACTCCAGTACTCTTGCCTGGAAAATCCCATGAACATAGGAGCCTGGTAGGCTACAGTCTGTGGGATCGCAAAGAGTCGGACACAACTGAGTGACTTAAATTACTTCAACTCACTGAACTTGAGTTTCCTAACTTATCAATAGGAGAAAATAGCTTGCCTCCACTCACCAGTGCTGTGGGAAGAATAAATGAGCCATCCCAAGTGAAACACCTGCCTATTAGATACTAATTCCTTTTCATATTCCCCTTCTCATCTGTCAGACACCTGGCCCATCTCACAAGGAGTTTGTGAGGATCTGGTGTCAAATGGTACATAAATATGAAGTAATTTCTTGTTGTTATTATTCATGGTACCCTGAGGAGCTTTCTCTGTGTGGCCCTTGCCTCTTCAGGATGTCTGACTCTGTGTTCCTTGTCCTGATGCTGGCAGCAATGCAACCCTTCTGGGAGATCAGCAGCAACAGATGCTTGCAAGCTGAACTGGAGATGGGTCCTGCTCGATTAGCTGTATTTTCCAAATTAAAAATAAGCCCAGTAAATTTATTTCAGCTATTTTTAGATATGAAAGTTAGCCCTTAAGAGTGTTTTGGAAACATAAAAATCAGAATTTCCAGAATCTTTTAAAGACTTGTGAAAGTCACTTGTAAAAGGATCACATATTTTAAATGGTAGCTCTCTTGGACAGTTTGGTCCCACTGAAGATAAGCATCTCCACAGGAACTGAGCAGATGGTTCAGCACCCATCTGTACCAAGCAGGAGTTTGCTTGCACGGGGAAGGTCAAGACAAGATTTGTGGTTAAGCCAACAAGAGAATATGACCTATGAGTAGCTTTCAGCACTAGGGTGGTCTCTCTGGATTTTGTCCAACATGGTCCCAAAGCTGTGTTCCCTGTGGTCTACCTTGCCTTACTAAGAGGTTTTTCTGCTATTTGGTATCTTGGGCATCCATTCTTCTTTCCCTTTTCCCCTTGGCCTTAAAGAAGCTGAAGTCTTATCTACCTTGTAGATATTATGGGTTATTGGACAAGCACATAGGTTTTTGAATCAAACAAACTTGGGTTTAAATAGTAAACCTGATGCTTTCCTGTTCAACATTATTGGACAAATTAGCCAATAGTTCTTAGTCTTGCTATTTCTTTCCTTTTCATTTCTTTCTTGTTTTCTCTTCTTGGTATAATGGGTAGAGTAATACCTGCTTCATAAGGTTTTAGGGTGGGTTACATAACATCCAACAAGCTAATCATGAGAGTAGTAGCAAAATTAATATTTGTAAAGTCTTAGTAATAATAATGGGCTTCCCTGGTGGCTCAGAGGTTAAAGAGTCTGCCTGCAATGTGGGTGACCTGGGTTCAATCCCTGGGTCGGGAAGATACCCTGGAGAAGGAAACAGCAACCCGCCCCAGTATTCTTGCCTGGAGAATCCCATGGACGGAGGAGCCTGGTGGGCTACAGTCCATGGGGTCGCAAAGAGTCAGACAGGGCTGAGCGACTTCACTTCACTTCAGTGATAATGATACTAGTAGAAGATACTATGATTTACACTCTTACTCAAGTCACAGATAAAAATGATTGTAGCTAAAATCCCAACTCATTTTCTGACTTGAAATTCCCTTTTGAAATCACTGTAAAATATGTACAAAGCACCAGACACACAGTAATCTGTGATTATTGGTTTCCTTATTGTTTGAACTGGAGAATAGTCCTTAGGTCCTCACGTTGAATTTTGGATTCACTTGAGACATCTGAATTCTATGTTGCACTCTTCTGCCTTCTCCCAAGGCACTTCCAGGGGGACAGATGACCTCTCAACACCCCTATTGCCAATGTCACTCTGTGGATTGGGAAACAGGTTTTGTGGAGATGCTGGCTGTGATATTCCCAAAGAAGCATAGAAGTGGGTGGAAAACTCTAGCCCAGGGTCAGAGATACTGTAGAGTATTAGACATTTCCTAAACTACTGTTTATTAGATATTCAGTAAACTCTTGTTTGTTTTATTTTCTGTATAATTCAGAAAGTACTCAGAGCCTACTTCTGCCCCCACCCCCAGCCAGTATCTCTCTCATTGTTCTCATCATCCAAGTCTGTCCCTTCTTAATTCTCCTGCTAGTAAAAGTTTGTCCCTCTTGGTATGTTCCAAAGTTATCACTTCTTCTTTCCTCTTGATTGTAAGACTGGGAAGCATAGGAAACTTTAACATTTGTGTCTACTGATATATTTCTGCCTCTTGGAATAGTGAATGGAACTCAGTAAATATTTGTTGAATGAATGAATGAATGGCTTTAACTAGAGCCCTTTAAAATTTCAGATGCTCAGAGAGCTTCTTTTCTAAAAATGAGGAAAACCAAGTTTTCTGGAAAAAAAAAAAAAAAAAACTCAACCTCTGAAATTTCAGGTTAGATTTCATTCTCTCAAATGACCAAGCTCTTTTCTTATCAGAAATGACTCAAGTGCCTCTACCCAGTAGCCTTTCTATAATCTTAAACAGCTGGTGGCTGACTTAAAACTACATTGTATGTCATATATATTCCTAATTCCGAAGATCAATAGAAAAGGCATTGTAGATATCTCTTTGAATATAGATTCCTTCAACAAAGCTATGTGTCATCTATAGATTTGATAAGCATGCCTTTGTGTCATCATCCAAGTCTTTGTACAAGAAAAATATCAACAAAAACATTTTGGAAAGTTACCTTTTTGTATCACCTAAGATATAATACTTATACATATAAGTATGTTAAATATAAATATTACTTAATATGACTATTACCTACATAAATTGTGCTCCTTGACTAGGCCAAAGTTCACTTCTGTGGGGTTATTTTTTTTTTTTAAGATGGTAACTAACCCCTTCTTACCATCACCACCCATAAATAATCTCATAATAGTCCATCACAAATACATTTCTTTCTCTTCTAATAGAACCACCTCTCTGAATGGACACCCTCGAGTGACACTTGAGTTTATTAAAACCAATGAAAATATCACCATGAGCAGCACCCAAGCACAGGAGCTAAGGTATTATTGAGTAATGCATCTGAAGAATGTATGCATGGTAATAAAGAGAGACAGCCCTCTTTTGAGCCTGTCATTAATAAACAGAATGCAGAGTTGAATTCTGGGCTTTCAGACAGTCTATCTGCCACTTCTTATTTGACCTGACTGTGCTGCTGTTCTTGGATGTCAACCTGATTTGAACACATACATTCAAGACTTAGAGACATCTTAAAAACCAAACTTAGAAATTTTGTATTTCTTACACTGAAAAAAAAACTGTGTCCAAGTTTGAAGAGTAAAGAAGATGCATTTAGTTGGAAGCTCTATTAAAAGGAGCATAGATTGGAAGTACAGAATGTTCACTCCCCTGGTCTTTCAGGGAACAAACATTTTAGACTTCTTATGCCATAAGAGCCGTTAACCCAGAAGTATCTAAAGCCAGTCATGTGAGCTTATAGATTGACTTGAACTGGATTTCTGTCTCTTATAAATGAAAAAGGCCTAACACAGTATCAAATGGTTCCTTTTTCCATTTAACTTACATTGTCTTTCTTCTTTTCTCTTTCCTTGTTCAACTCATAGGAATATCTCATCCTTTATACCTTTAGGGAATTTGCCATCTCATTTGTCACCATTTCATATTTTATAATATTGATTTTTATGTAGTTGTCTGGTTTTTATCAATAAATTGCAAGTTCATAGAAAGTAAGATCCTAAACTTCTTTGAATTACACCTAGTATAACTTCTTTGCACACAATAGATGTTCAGTTAGTATTTAGAAATGAGAATGAATGGCAGACACAGAAATTCACACGCCATAGGGTTAATGAAGTCATCACTCATTAGTTCATTCCTCAAATATTTATTAAATATTTACTATATATATGGGAATGAACTTAGTCTGAAGATACATGTATTCTTCAGAAATGTCACAGATTCTTGGCATGTTAGTGTGGATCATTCAGGAGAAGATTCTGGAAGAACCACATCTAAGTTGTCATTTCACATTCACATACAGAATACAGCTCAGCCTACTGGAGAAAATATAGATGCAAATTCCCTGTATTTAATATCTGTCATTAAAATGACAGCAATAAAGCCTAAAACCCAAAAAGGGAAAATCAGCTGGGTCCTTATAGATTGTTGCAGCCAAGAGCAATAAAAACTAAATCAATCACAAATTGTGGCAATAGATAATTTAGCTGGTACTGGAAATTAAATGAAAGGACATTTCCAGCATTCGGCCCCATTTGTGGGAGGATGAACATGCCCTCAGAATTCAGATGGACTTCGCTGAACATTCAAGGGTGACTATAGGAGAAAGAAGAGAAGATTATTTAAATGAGATTTAAATTGCTTTGTTTCTTTATTCCTCCAAAGGTTGCCTTTGTTATTACATTGCAATACTCAGCCATCAAGATTTCTGACACACGGTGGGTTCCTTGGCATTTTAAGCCTTGTTCAAGGGGCAGAAAGGTAGCTCTCCTGAGAGCAGGCCTATAGTCTGGGCAGCTGGAGCCCAGTCATCAGCTTCTTGATAGGGCTGGTTCTGGAGAAGGGATTTTTGGTACAGAAGTAAATATGGAGAGAGGTGAGGAGTATTCTTAGGAGCCAGGAGATCTCTGTTCCAGGCCTGTTTATGCCACTGTCAATCACAGGTAGACAAAGCTGGGCTTCTAAATTCTCACTAGCAAAGGGAAAATATCAAACTCAGTGGCCCCTTAGATCTTGTCTAATGGTTAGATTTTGTGATTCCATTGTTAACCATCAGTGTAAGTCCCAGTATCATGGCCTTGACCTTGAGAAGTTTGGCTACTAGACTGAGTGAATGCCTTGGGTTTAGGAACTCCTCCTCCCCACCACCCTAGAAAACATTACACCTAGAACTAATGGATGAATGAATGACCAATGGGCAGTCTACTGTTATTTGTGAATTGGCTCTCTAGTTCACTGCAGTATTCCCAGTGAAGGATTATTTTTTTTTCTTATTCCAAATACAGTATCACTTTTTCCTTTGGGCTGATGTAAGAATTTCTGCATTCATTTCCAATGTTTGCTTTCTCTGAAAGGGGATTTTCATTGGATGTTAAGCCATCTTTGCTGATCCATCCAATATGGGCTATTGGCTTTGTATTACAACACGCAGGAAAGAGAGTCCAAGCCACTTTCAGGAGAAATGGAAGGGGCTCAACGGTATTCCAGCTACCTTTGAAGACACTGAAGGCTATATTTTAAGGAAAAAAATGCCTGCCCCCTCCTATTGGCATGAAGAGTTGACATAGACCAGTCACATAAATACAGATGAATGAACTTAGATGAACGAGTTGCCTGTAAGGTGGGGAGTCCAAGTGACAGTGGACAGTGTCAAGAACAAGGAATGAAAAGGACAGAGTAGAAGAGTGATCGAGAAGACTCCTTGGAAAGTGTCAGCTGATCAGTGGATTTTATAACCATGTTCAAGGCCATTCTAAAGGTCTCAAGTAATTTCTTTGGATATGAAAGTTAATATTAGTGAACTGTTGATAAAGGGACATGGATAGCTTCTTTGAACTTTAGGAGGGAAACCCAGTTTGGAAACAGAAAACAAGTTAAGCTCTTAAACATTCTGACTTTCATGTCTAGCATCAGGATTGTTACCTGTTTCTGGAACCCAGCAGGCTTTCTGTTCTTCCAGGACCCTGTTCTCTCTACCAACCTCCATACTTCCTTTTTTCCTTTTTAACTTCTATTTCAAGTTCTTTCTAAAGCATAAAGTTTTGCCAGATGTTCTCAGCCATCTCTTCACCATCTACTCACAGAATTTACAACAATGACAAATATTTGGTGAGCATAGCAGACTGAGTTAGGCATATTACGTGTATTACCTTAATTGACCCTATCAAGAGGAAAGTATACTTATTATCCTCATTTAAAAATAGGAAAGCTGAGGCACAAAGAGCTGAAGCCAATTTTCCCAGTGGAGCTGGGAGTCAAAGTCACTCATCCTAAATCTGGGCCCATATGTACCACATGACCTCTACAGTAATGGTTAGAACTGGCTCTTCAGAAATAATCATCCACTGTTTGCTTTTGATGTGGTTTTTATTTCTGTATCCCTGGAATGCTGTTTAGATCGCTTCTGCCAACCTGGCCCTAAGGTCTGTAGACCCATGCTCATGTCCCTGCCTTTCTTTGCTACTGCCTCCTCTGTCCCTTCAGATTTACAGAAAGAGCACAGTGACACCAGCATGGCAGGTCTCTCCAAGCCTGCTGTCTCCTTGGGGCCCCAACTAATTGCTTATTCAAGACCAATTTCCTACAGAATTGTCCTTTTGTCCACCTCCTTCTCTCTGCTAAGCTGCAAGAAGCCCAGGAGGCAATGTAAAATGATTAGTCCCCCTGTGTACACACAGCCTTAGCGCAGCTGGACTGCAAAGCCAGTTTATTATCTTAAGAAGAGGATCTGGTTTAGCCTGAGTTTACATCTCATCTGCCTCCCATTCATTAGATGGGCTCTGGGGCTCAGCTTACATTGCATAAACTCAGCTGGTATGTATACAATGCCAGCAATATGGAGGAGGCTAACATGTGTTGAATACATCTACTGCATCTCAGGTCTCTGAAGGTCACTCACTAAAGTAATATATGGTGCTAGTGTTGGTGGCTGAAGGTCAAGTCATCTTGCTTTTCATAATGCATAAACCTGAAACTCACTCAGACACCAATCATATGACCTAAACCTTGGAACAAATATTTTACTAAGTAAATCAGTGAGCATGCTGGCATTTCTATTAACCTTCAATGCACTGCTGACAGAAAATGAATAATGATAAATAATAACTCAAGCCTGTAAATCATGCTTAGCATCAGAAGCAAGAAAAAATGCTCATGTGTGCTACCATCTGTTAGGAGGAGAGCAGCAGGGACTGGAGGAGAGGGGTGGAAGAAGAGAGAGCAGGCTGCTAGTGGCTGGGGTAAGCACCTTTTGGATTCAATAAACTGACCCAGGAAGGGTAAGCACTCAGAGCAGGATTGATGGGATGAGGAAAAAAATCCCTTTTCCTCCTGTCTTCTATTTGATGGACATCAGTTCTTGACTTTGATCTGCCACCCTTGGGTCTTTCCTCTTTTCCCCATCTTCTGTCTCATTAAAGCCATTTCCACTTTACCCACTAGGTTTCAGGGCCATTTATAAAGGAGCCCTTTAACTAAGCAAAACCCTCTTGGTGGCACTCCTCTCTTCCCCTCCCTGCATCTCAGTTGTAGCGATTGGTTTTCCTGGACCCATGGGCAGGGGTGGAAGCTGAACCGTTGCCCCCAGGTTGTCACCCTTCCTCATAAACACCTTTGCAGAAGGAGGTCCCAGGCAGAAGGGCCTCTTGCCTCCCAGCCCAGAATGATTCACTGTGATTCCAAACAGTTTTACAAAACCCTAACCTGACCCCTAGGTCTTTACATGTGAAATGGTAAAGGCTGCATGAAACACTCCCCCTGTGGAGAAACCCTCAGTTCATTTGGATGGGGAAGTTCTAGAAGCTGATGCTTGACACCGAGGGGACCTCTTCCTGGGCTTCATTTGCTCTTCTCTTTCTTTCAGTGGAGCCAACATTTGCCAATTTACCATTGCCTTCACATGCATTCTGACCAAGAAACACACTAAAGCATGGTCTATGTTCAAATTTCTTGGAATAAAAATCCCCCCTTACCATTTTCCGCTGACTCTGTGGGTACCTCTGACCCTGAATTCACTGAGAAGCCTGTCTTGAGGTCACACTGACCCCTTCTCTTTGCCTTATGACCCCAGCCTGCCCAGACAACAGGCTGCTAGAGAGGAAGCCAGGACTTTCAACAGACTTTCCATCTCGGACCCCATGTTTTTTTCTCCATGGGAAATGGGAAGCAGTCATCCCTGCAAGGGTGCCAGCTCATTGGGTTGAAAAGGATATTACTGAACATAATGTGTGGCCCTGGGGCTCTGTCCATGCTGGCTACTTTGTGAGTTAAGTGTGTTCTTCTCCTTGGTAATTGAATAATCAGAGAGAATGCTTTCCTTTTATTGTCTGAAACATGAGTCTTCTCTGAATGCCAGTAATTTGAAGTCTTTCTGTACCCTTCATCAGAATTATGCTAAGTGATAATAACCCAAATAGTGTAAATGAAAGGGAAGTAGCACTAGTTGCTCATATTTGCCTTGGCCTTTCCTTTATTAGCTGTTGGATCTGTTTCCCCATTTGGATTTGGGGCCTCAGCAGTGAATCGCAGAGAAATGCAGCCAGAGAGCACTGGGTGTTCAGTGGGAGATGTACTGTGAGGTCCCCTCCACCCTGAGCAACTGGGCATCACCCTCTGGGCCTCAGTTTCTCTTTCCATTAAATTGTGAATTTGTGTTGTAGGTTCTCTTATCATTGTCTTTTTGCCCTCCCTTTCTTTTTCTTTCTTTACCGTCCCCATTTTTTTAATTAGAGGGGAAAACAGATGAAAGGAAAAAATGAAAGGAAAAGTAGAAAATTAGCATTTTCTTGCCTTCACATTTCCATTATTAATATTGCAATTTGGAGTAATGAAATTCACAAAATGCAAGAGGTTTAAGGTTTTCCTGGTGGGGTGAACTCCATCTCATGGTATATGGCTTGAATTTCAAGGTAAGGTTCATTATGCAGAATGCACAATGTGGGCAAGCTAACAATGCCATAAACCCTTCACTTTTGCATTTCTTGACTTTAATGTTGCATTACTGTAGGTTTTGAGTTTTAATATGTTGTATAAATACAGAATACCTATTTGTAAGTATAGGCACCACGCAAGGGAGGATTTTTCTGTTTTAAATCTCAGACTTTGAAAGCCCAACTGTGTTTGCTCTCTGCTTGACTTTGTTAGAAAGCAGGTGGGAGAAAGTAGGGCAGGGTGAGTTACCTAGGAACAATCCTCATTTATGTCCAAATCCATTATGAAAGGCAGAGCCTTGTTTTTTGCCCTCACTGCAGTTTGCAGAGGATTTAGTAATGGAGACTGAAGGCTCCTAGGAGGGGAAGCATCAGGATAAAGGAGAGATTCTGCTTGGCTCATCCCTGGCACCTGCCCAGGCCAGCCCTTCCTTTGGCTCTGCCGATCATCAGTGCCAGCTCCCTCTCTTGTCGTCTCTCCGATTAATGATGTTGTTCCCACTGAGCAGTGGGTGGAAGTCTCTGGGCAACAGAAAAGATGAGAGTAGTTGCACAGTTTATCTCTAGCAGAAGACATGGTAAATTCCCTGTACTCTACATGGCCCATCAGTGAATGTGGGATGGATGTTCTCCAGGGGGAAATGTTGAGTTCCCACTGTCAAGGACCTCCCAGGCCCTCAGCCTGTCTGACTAGGTGCTCCCCACCATCAGAGGCACCAAAGGGACTACTCTTTTCTCTGTTAGGGGACATATTCAGTCTCAGCACTCATGGATGTCTGATGGGAGGCCTTTTGACCCATGGCTGGGCTCCTACAGATTTTATTGGGCATGGACTCAGCTGGGAAATAGCTTGATATTATAGGAGAGACTAATATTGTTGGAGAGGCAGGTTTGGGAAAGAAAGTAAACATCAACTTTTAGAACTCAAAAATCAAATGATTTATACCCCAGGACTTCATTTCTGAGCCTTTCTGCAGGACTCACCAATCTGCCCATAGCAGATGCATGCCATGCCCCTACGGTGACAGCATCTCAGCATTGTACGTGCTTGAAGCCAAGCGAGGCCCTCAGGGTAACATAGCGCTTCTCAGATCTTTGTCCACTAAACTGCCACAGCCTTTAAGGCCTGTGCCCCTTCTAAGATGCTTGGCAGCTTTTACTTTGCCTTGACCATTGGTTTACTCTATCTCCTCTACTTTCCTTTGAGGTAAGATTCTCTCATGTCACAATAACTGACTCAGTGTTTATGGCATCTACCATGTGCCAGATGGCATTAGTGGTAATGGACCCACCTGCCAATGCAGCAGACTCAAGAGACTCAGGTTCGATCCCTGAGTTGGGAAGATCCCTTGAAGTAGGAAAAGGCAACCCACTCCAGTGTTCTTGCCTGGACAATTCCATGGAGAGAGGAGCCTGGCAGGCTACAGTCCATGGGGCCACAAAGAGTCAAACACGACTTGAGTGACTGAACACACACACACACACACACACACACACACACACACACACATCATGTTCCAAGCCCTTGATATCTATTGTATCTATTTAATAATACAGAAGTATGGCCCCTGCCCTCAAGAAAGGATATTACATGAATAAGGGGGGTCACTCTTTGGGATGGTGCTGTGATAAATAAGCACACACAAAGGGAGGAGAAATTCTCTCTGTCTCAGGCACTAGAAGCTTGGAAGAATGAAAGTACATTCAGGGAATGCCAAGCAATTTACTATGATTGTTACTTAGGACAAAAGGGTGGTCCCAGTGAAATTGAGATTGGAAAGCAGGTTGAGGCCTGGAGGTCAAGGGCATGTGTATGTCCTTGCCTAGAATTGCACATTAACACCTGATTATCCCAGGAATGGAACTAGAGGCCTGAAGGAGTCTACACCTGGAGAAAATCTTTATGAGACCAAGCTTGGGTCTTCTAGCATCTGCAGCCAAGCCAGGGCTACTGCAGTTAGCAGACTTATATGGGTGCTCTGAGATCTACCACCTACATTTTGAAGAGCATGCAAAAATCTTCCCTTTCCTGAAATACTTTTCTATCTCAAAACTCAACATTTCCATTGTTGGTATTATTCATGTAGGTCCAGGTATGGTGTTCTAAAGACATAGGTTAAGCTCCAAATATTTCACCTGGTAAAGACAACATGTTTTGATGTTACTTGTCATGAAAACCTGAGACCATTTTCAGAATCACAAACCTAGCAGGCATCTCGGGGCATCTGGAACTAGAAGATACTAAGTCCATGATAGAAGCCCTCTTGAAGGGAGTAGATAAGTGGTTCTAGAAGCAAAGGTTACTCTCTGTCCTGACCTAGAACAACCTAGGTTCTCTCAGAGCTCTTCTTTCCTAAGTCAGAACTGAGGACTTCCACTAACCCACCTCAGGGTGTGTAAGGCAGGATTGAAGACTTCCACTAACCCACCTCAGGGTGTGTAAGGCAGGATTGAGGACTTCCACTAAACCACCTCAGGACGTGTGCTCATGTGTATTTGTGCTAAAAGGAAGAAAATTATCCTCCCTGTGCCAGGGTGCAGTGGCGCCAGCTGATCCATTAGCATCCTGATCTGACACGGCTGTCAGAAAAATTATCCATGACCCAGAAGGGCCACACTAAAGGTGATTTATCCCCTTACTTGGCTTAGGCTGAGCTCTCCCCAGAGAAGGCCACACCAATTAGGCAAAAAATAAGGCCAATTGTGTGTGTTGTGACGCCTGGTGTTGACTGCTCCCCCAGAGAGGCTTGCAAATTAATTTCCTCATCGTATCCTTATTCTGAAACCAGTTCCAAAATGGAAACCTCAGCACTTTATCTTCTTAATCTCTTATTCCCTTCTCATCCACTTTTTTTCAAAACAAAATTAAATCATTTAGCAACGATTTTAATAAACACTAAAAAGTGTAATGAACCAGATAATGAAGAAGAACTCATATCATTTTCTTTATCTACTTTGTACTTAATTTATTTTGTATGTTTCCTTTGCATGCCTCTTCCCTGAGAGAGTGTTCAACATCAGGATTGTATTGTAGGTAAATGTTTCATTTAATTGCACTGAAGCCTCATTAAAATAAAAAGAAAAGAGAAAAAGTCCAGATTTGAAAGCTGGATGGACTCCTGTCCAGACCACCCAGGACAGGATTTCAAAGCTCATGCCCAGGATATAGTGCCCCCTTTTGGGACTCGCTGTCACTCAGGCTCCAGTGAATTCCCTCTCAAGATTCAATCCAAATATCGGTCCCTCCTGAGGCTAAGGAAGCCATGCTGATTTCTACTTTGAGTGTGAAGTACAGTTAGAATAAGAGGTATGGCCCATGCTGGACTGGACTTCTCCTAGTCTAGAGTTATAATCCTTGGGTGAGAGGGTCCAGACTAAGATGTAACTGAAGCTACAGGATCCAAAGTCCAGGCACTCCTGTCTCCTAGAGGAGTTCTTCCATGTGGCTGAGCATCATTTGCCCATTCTCTGTAAGATGCTCATTACTATTCCATAACCCATGAAGCATGTAGATTAGGTAGGGAAATTAGGTGGATATTCCTTTCAGTGGCTCCTCACAGGAATGGTCCAGGTGATGGGACAAGCAGAGTGGACCACCTAAAGACTACTTCTCTGACACTGTGTCCATGTTGCGTACAGCCCCCAGAGTGAAGCTGACCAGCCAACCTGGGGATTTTAGACAGGATGGATAGTACAGAATATACACAAAAGCCGTCTTCCCCCACGCCAAATACAGAGTATTTCCGTTTAAGTGAAAAGAAAATACAAGTGTATTTGTTAAACCCAATCCCCAGGTTTAAAACATGTGAAGGAAGGTGGGAAGGGGAAAAAATATAAGAAAAGAGGGAAGAAGAAAGAAGGAAATTCATTTATTTAGTTATACATCAGGACATTTTAAAACGAAAAATACATCTATTAAATGGCAACAGGCATGATCCAGATGGCTCATTGGGTAAAGAATGCAACTGCAATGCAGGAGACACGGGATTAAATGCTGGGTTGGGAGGAGAGCATGGCAACCAACTCCAGTGTTCTTACCTGGAGAATACCATGGACAGAAGAGCCTGGTGGGTCACAAAGAATTGGACATGACTGAAATAACTGAGCATATGACCCTATTTGGATTAACCTTGAGGATGAGGTTCCTGGAGACTGTTTGGAGTTTAGGATTACTGGCTTCTGGAAAAATGTGCAGAAGGAAAAGGGGTCAATGGTGAGAGATATTTGCCTCCTAGAGAGGCCATCTGGGGGTATGTGTAAGGAAGGGAATTCCTTCCTACACAGAAGGAATCTGTGAAGTACTTCTGAAGCACTCAGAAGTATGGACTGAATTATAGATAAGTATTACTCAGCTCTCTACCGAGTCCTTCATGGAAGCCCAGGGTGGAGCAGAATGAGCTGTACAATCTGGCTGTGAACCCTGACTTTGCCATTACTGGCATGTTGATTTCTCAGGGCCTCAGCCTCATCTTCACAGTTGATGTGAAGATTGGGCCTATCACATGGGTACCTCACCAGCACCACTTGGAATTAAACTCATGGCCCAGGACTATGAACGCGGGCAGGTTCTCACAACCCCTGGGGCTTATGTAAATGCTTCCTGTGGCTCTGAGCCCATTTCTCTCACCCAACCCTCTTGCTTTGCTAAAGCTCTCCTCCTGCCCTGCAAACTCCTGATGTCCTCAGCTCTGTGCTAACAAGGGGTTTTCGGGAGCAGGGATTGATTAAAATGTAGTGGCATACCCTCATTTTGCGTCACCGCATGTGTGACTAATAGCCATGGAATTCATGCCACAGATAAATAATTGGCCCTTCAGCCATCTTCCATGTCTTCAGAGACGCGCAGCCATGATCTATCACAGCCACAGACATCTCAATGAGCATCATCTCTAGATCATAATAGATCATGTTACATTTGTATATGCTCGGGAACATAATTTACTATTAAACAGGGCCAAGATCAGCTCCAAAGAAATTATCCTTCCGCAGAAGCGGACTCTTCGACTGCATTATATGCACGGTACGCTTTTTAAAATATTAATTATATTGTAAACTAAAGGTTTACTTTACCTATCATAAATCTGAGTGTCTCTTCTTTCTGTGTGCCCAATAAATATACTTCTCATCAACTTTTAATTATGTTGTTTGCATTATTCTGTCCTGAGGATGAGAGGGCATGCTAAATCATGGCCTTCTAATGTGGACTACAGCATAAGTTTAGTTAATTAAACCATATATTTTATTAGTTCTTGCACCTTCATCTTGTAAAACTATGCATTATTATGCTGAAGGGGGGGCATAAAATAACATAGCAAGGCTGTTTTTATGATTGTTGTTGTTATTATTATTAGTATATCTGGAGAGTCAGATAATTTAGAGAAAGTTGAATTGTATTATCTCTGTATGGTCCTGCTGCCCTCTGGACTCTAGCCATACTTTCTTTCTGAAAGGTGGACATATTGTCAAAAGGCCAGGATGCAGTTTTGAGATCAATTCCAGACCTGAGGATGAAACTCAATCTTGTGGGACACAAATGAGGCAAAGAGCAGCTCCTCAGATAGATTCATCCAACCCAACTCTTCTCTTCCTTTATTTTGTGCCTTTGGGCAAATGACCTTTGATATTTAGGAGCATTTCTCTCTTTAATTCACACAGAAAAATCATACGGACTTAGAAATATTAACAGTTCCCATTCCAGATTTTAGAGAGGTTGGCCATGGCTTCTAGCATGGATGTCTGAGGCACCCCTAAAGCCCGGAAGCTTGAGAAGGAGGTGAAGCGATAGAGATCCAAAGCCCGATTGGGTGATTTTGCAGAAGCTTGAGCAGGAGATGAAGTGATAGAGATTCAAAGCCCGATTGGGTGATTTCTCAGGTCTGCCTCTGTATTATAGATCAGGAGTTGCTGATAAGTAGAAATTTAGGCCAAGGCTATGGTTTTTCCAGTGGTCATGTATGGATGTGAGAGTTGGACTGTGAAGAAAGCTGAGCGCCCAAGAATTAACGCTTTTGAAGTGTGGTGTTGGAGAAGACTCTTGAGAGTCCCTTGGACTGCAAGGAGATCCAACCAGTCCATCCTAAAGGAGATCAGTCCTGGGTGTTCATTGGAAGGACTGATGCTGAAGCTGAAACTCCAATACTTTGGCCACCTCATGCGAAGAGTTGACTCATTGGAAAAGACCCTGATGCTGGGAGGGAATGGGGGCAGGGGGAGAAGAGGGCAACAGAGGATGAGAGGGCTGGTGGCATCACCGACTCAATGGGCATGAGTTTGAGTAGACTCCAGGAGTTGGTGATGGACAGGGAGGCCTGGCGTGCTGCGATTCATGGGGTCGCAAAGAGTCGGACACAACTGAGCGACTGAACTGAACTGAACTGAACTGAGAAGCTTCGAAGCCAAAAAAAATTGAGTTGAAATCTTGTTTTGCCATTTACTAGCCAAGTGACCAAGAAAATAGATACATGATTCCAGACTCAGTTTCCTCATCTGCAAATGGGGTGCATAAAACTACCCCTTAAAATTATTGTGATGAGTAAGGGAGCTATGTCAAGGGTCTGACATAATGCTGATACATGTGTAATAATAACTGGGTTACCTGTTGCTGCTACTGCGGCTTCTACTCTTATTGTTGGTATCCCCAGAATCTGTTAGGTCTGATGAGTGGCTGCACAGCCCTGACCTGAGTTGCAGGCCCTGGGGACCAAATCTGCAGGGTCAGTCAATGGTTGTACCATAACACAGTTTGACCCAAGCCACTCGTGAGTGAAGATGGCTGACGCTGAGAGCTAAAACTCTTGTTTCTGGGAAATTCTGTATGCTCTCTCTTAAGCCCATGTTGACCACTGATTTGCATTGTCCTGTAAGGTTCTAATTGCTCCGTCAACCATCCCTTGGCTGCAGACTACTGTCTGTAGTCGTTTTCCTGACATTCATCCCCATCCTCTTCTCTGCCGGAGTAGAGGGGGTGGCCTGGGAAGGGAGGGGACTGCCACCCCATTCAACAGAGATGGTCCCATTCCATGCTTGCTCCTTTATAACTGACTCCAAGGAATGCGTTGCCTTTATCAGCTACCACATTCTCCTCCCCTCTCTCCTACCACCAAAAAAGTAAATAAAGAGCAGAAGCAAGATCTGTTTTATTTCAACTTTTAAAAGCCTTTGAAGGCACAGCTATTTGAGAACATTTTAAAAGTGTTTTGTTACTTGACTGCTGCTCAGGTGGTGAAGCCCCCCTCATTCTTCCCGCAGGGAAGGGAAGAAAGGGAGGTTGTGTTTCATGGTTGGCTCAGGCTTTTCTCCTACCCCCCACCCCCAACCCGGAGGGCCCTCCATTTGTGCCGCCCTCCAGGACAGAGTCCTCAGCAGAATGTGCAATAAACAAAGGCGGTGAGTCACAGCAACATGGCCAGGGGTGACTGGGAGAGCCTCTGCTGCAGGAATGTGGGTGGGGACCAGGGCAAGGAATTCCCGGAGGGAGACTTCGCGCCTCTAATGGATCCCGTATGGCCAGGGCTGAGTTCTGATATTCTCCAGTCCTGAAGCACCTAGGCTTTGATTTTTATTTTATTTTTGGATGGATGGAGGGATAGAATCACTATGCTTGGGCCTCAGATCTCAAGTCGACTGTTCGGCATTAAATAAAGCGTTAAACACAAACGTGGATTTTTTTTTTTTTTCTCCACTGTGCCTGTGTGTGGTCTTACCTCCTCCTGCTGCCCTGAGTAGCTCTCACTCCCTTCCCTTAAGACTATCTTTATGTACCTGTTTTAAAAATTGCAGAGAGGTTCATGCTGTTAACTATGAAAATGTCACTTGTGTCTCCCTCATCTAAGGACCCTCAAGGAAGGTTGGCACTTTCCTCAATGTATCTCCCTGAGGACAGAATAAAGCTGTGCAGAGTAGAGGAGTGGAAGGGAAGGGACTTCAAAGGAGGTCTCATATCTGAGAGTCAACGATTCTAGTCTAGTCAATTGCTGAGAGCATGAAAATCTAATTAGAGAATTTTTTGTGCCCTGAACTAAATGTTACATAAGCTTCTCCTCTTTTTGGTGCTGTTTTGTAGATAGGAAAGCAAAGAAAGTTATAGCAAGATCTAGCCTGTTGACAAAAAGAAATTTTCAGCTATGTTCTAAAAATCTGTTACGTAAAAAGCCAAGCAAGGGCTCCCCAACTCTATTTTTTTTTTTAATCTAATGTCAAGTTCACACCGCTTGATGAGTGTAAGGAATTTCAGTAATCAGTGGCTACAGGCAGGGAACTTCTGAGAGGACATAAAGCTTGAGTCATCATCGGCTGAATCCATTGACAAATCCAAGAGGATCCGGATGGAGCACAGACCTGGAGCAATTTGTGTTTGATCTGATGGACTCCTTATCTCTGTCAGGACAGGAGGCTTTGCAGGAAAGCAGAAGCCAAGCTAAATTCCAGATGGAGAGGAAATCCAAGTGTCACCCTGGGATGCCGATGATCTGGTTTAGTCATTAAGAATGCCACAGCTAACAGAAAGCTTCAATCTGAGCCGTTAAGAATTTACTAGTTTTGTCTCTCAACCCCTACTGCGGGAGACCCCTGAACCTTTATTTTCCTTCGAGGCTGTCCGGGGTTTTCTTCTTTAACATTGTCCCTGATTTATGGTATGTCCACATTTCCCTGGATAGTACCATCTTTTGAGTTATACATCATCAGGGTGACTCATTCTGATGATGTATGGCCCCAATACATCATCAGAGCTCCTTGCTCTGCCGTTGCACTAATGATATGTTAGTGTAATACATCTCCGGGCTGAGCTGCACTGTGATGGATGGTGCTGAGGGTGATGGGAGCCCATGGAGAGGGGACTGAGGAGCAGGCTCTGGGTAGGAGCAGGAGGAAAATCAGTCAATCCCAAGTCTGCCTTCTTTCCTGGTACCAATGCCCATATTGAATTAGTGCCGTGGCATGCATCCTGCAACCTTAAAGAAACACAGAAGCATGTGTTATCTGCAAAAGGAGTGTTGGCTCAGCGCTCAGGCACCTTAGAGGTACCTTAGAGGTTTTTATATATATATACACCACCTAATGAAGAGGTAGGAGGTATCTGTTGAATTGAACTAGGCAAAAAGGAACAAAACTGAAGGTGAGCTCTGCAATAAGTACTTTTTTTCAACAGGAGGGAAGTGAGTGCTTACAGATGAATGCAGGATCAGAAAGCTGCTACCCTTACTCATAACTCCCCAGTGGAGTTTGGATGGGAGCCTCTGTGGTTTCTCAGCTGCTTTTCTCTGTCTTATTGTCAGTGCTTACTGCTGCCCAGAGGTTCTGACTAGCTGTAAACTATTTGCCTTAAGGGAACTTGGAAGCATGAGTGTTTGTTGGTGGACAGATCCAAGTGCTGGACTGAACCCATGTCATCCATTCAATAGCTGGGACTCAGTTTCCTTATCTGTAAATGAGATTAATAATATAACTCCCTAATAAGTAAAATAAAAATAACACAACCTCTTTTTGAGAGTTGTGAGGGCTGTGGGGTGAAGAGCTCTAAAGTGCTAGAATGGGGTATGGACCACATATTCACTAATGTTAGCTGTTACTACCACCTGCAGAACCGCTGCTAAATTCAGACTGCCATGTCCCACCCACTCTAATCCTGTGCATTCTGTCTCTTACTTGGAAGATGTCAGTGTACATTAATCTATTAAAAGAGCTCAGGGATTCTGCAGTTAAGAAAATGAAATGCTACTTCTAATTCTGAGGGACTGGGTACTCTGACAAATCCCCCTGCTAAAATACACCTAGAATAGGGAAAATTACAACTAATACATATTTTTTGAGCTGAAATTCACATAACAGAAAATTAACTATATATAGTACAATTCAGTGGCATTTAGTATATTTCTAGTGTTATATACCACCACCACTATCTCGTTCCCAATTTTCATCATCCCAAAAGAAAAAGTCTAGATTCATTTAGCAGTCACTCGCCTTTCTCCTCTTTCCCATTCCCTGGCAACCACCAATCTTCTTTTTGTCCCTATGGACTCAACTATTCTGGATTTTTCCTATAAATGAATCATATGATAGGTAACCTTGTGTGTCTGACTTCTTTCATTTAGCATAATACTTTTGAGGTTTATCCACATTGTAGCATGTAATGGTACTTTTTTTTAAAAAAATTGAAGTTTAGTTGATTTACAATGTTGTGTTAGTTTCAGATGTATAGCAAAGTGATTCAGTTACATATATATATATATATATATACACACATACATATGTTTATATTGTTTATGTATGTACATGTATATATATATTCTGCTTAAAATTCTCTTCCATCTTAGGTAATTGAATATAGTTCCTTCTACTATACAGTAGGACCTTGTTGTTTATTTATTTTATGTATACTGGTGTGTATCTGTTAACCCCAAACTCCTAATTTATTCCCCTCTTCCACTTCCATTTTGGTAACCACAAGATTGTTTTCTATGTGTCTGAGTCTATTTGTATTTTGTAAATAAGTTCATTTGTATCATTTTTGTAGATTAAACATATAAGTGATATCATGCGATATTTGTCTTTGACTTTACTTGGTGATAATTTCTAGGTCTACCCATGTTGCTGCAAATGACATTGTTTCTTTTTTATGGCTGAGCAATATCCCATTGTGTATCTATATATCTTTACCCATTCATCTGTCAGTGGACATCTAGGTTGCTTCCATGTCTTGGCTATTGTAAATAGTGCTCCTTTGAACATTGTCATGCATGTTTCAAATTAAGAGTTTTCATGTTTTCTGGATATATGCCCAGAAGTGGGATTGCTGGATCATATGGTAACTGTCATTTTAGTTATTTAAGGAGCATCCATAGTGGCTGCACCAATTTGCATTCTAACCAACAAGGATCTGCTATGTTGCATACGGAACTCTGCTCAATGTTATATAGTGGATTGGATGGGAGGGGAGTTTGGGAGAGAATGAATGCATAAATATGTATGGCTGAATCCCTTTGCTTTTCACTCGAAACTATCACAACATTGTTAATTGGCTATACCCCAATACAAAATGAAAAGTTTTTATAAAATAGTGTATATATGTCAATCCTGGGGCTTCCCAGGTAGCACTAGTGGTAAAGAACCCGCCTGCCAAATCCAGGAAACATAAAAGTCACAGGTCCAATCCCTGGGTCAGGAAGATCCCCTGGAGGAGGGCATGGCAACCCACTCCAGTATTCTTGCCTGGAGAATCCCATGGACAGAGGAGTCTGGCGGGCTACAGTCCATGGGGTCCCAAAGAGTTGGACACGACTGAAGCAGCTTAGCACACATTCATGTCAATCCCAGTCCCCAGTTTATCAGCCTTCCCCTCTTGGTGTCCATGTGCTTGTTCTCTAGTCTTTGTCTTTATTTCTGCTTTGCAAATGAGATCATCTATACCATTTTTCTAGCTTCCACATATATGCATTAATATATGATATTAGGTCTTCCTCTTTCTGACTCCTCTCTGTATGACAGTTTCTAGGTTCATCCACATCTCTGCAAATGACCCAGTTTTGTTCCTTTTGTGGCTGAGTAATATTCCATTCTGTATATTCTTCTTTATCCATTACACTATTGATGGACATTTAGATTGCTTTCATATCCTGGCTATTCTGAATAGTACTGCAACAAACACTGGATTGCTTGTGTTTTTTGAAATTATAGTTTTCTCTGAGTATCTGCCCACTAATGGGATTGCTGGGTTATATGGTAGTCATATTTTTAGATTTTTATGGAAGCTCCGTATGTTCTCCATAGTGACTGTACCAGTTATATTCTCACCGACAGTGCAGGAGGATTCCCTTTTCTTTATACCCTCTCAGCATTTATTGTTTGTAGATTTTTTTTTTAATAATGGCTATTCTAATCGCTGTGAGGTGATGTTTCCTTGTAGTTTTGATTTGCATTTCTCCAATGATTACTGATGTTGAGCATCTTTTCATGTGTTTGTTGGCCATCTATATGTCTTCTTTGGTGAAAGGTCTATGTAGATCTTCCACCCATTTTTTAATTGAGGCTTTTGGTTTTTTGATTGAGCTGCATGAGCTCTTTGTATATTTTGGAGATTAACCCTTTTTCAATTGTTTCATTTGCAAATATTTTCTCCCATTCTGAGGGTTGTTATTATCCATCATTTTTGGCTTGAATTATCAGTACTACTTTTATCTCATATCACTTTTAAGTGTCTGATTTTTTTCTTTCACTCTTTTTAAGATCTTTTGCCTTTAGTGTGGATATAGGTTTTATTATTATATGGGTAATGTAAAGTTCCTACAATTTAGTAGCATATATTATGTCCTATATCTCTGAATTACATTAAAGAAGATTAAACATATAATTATTAAAGAAAATCCCATGATGAAATCAATAGTTACAGAAAAATCATTTGATAAAATTAAGCAACTATTAACAAAAGGAAATAAACAAACAAAAAGTCTTATGAATAGAAGTGTTCCTCCTTAACTTAACAAAAAACTACAGAAAATAGCATTATAAATAGTGAAGTTAGAGTTATTCCCTGAAGAGGGGGAAAAAGGAATTCACAATATCATCACTTCTATTTAATAGTACACTTCTATTTAATAACTGGTGCAGTGGGAAAAGGTTATAAGGAGGGAAATGAGGGAATAACACTGACAATATAGATTGTCTAATCAATTTACTGGAAACTCAAAAGAATCTAAAGATAAATTTTAAAAATTAGTGAGAACTTTCCATGGTGGCTGGATATAAGATCCATATAAAAATTAATTGTATCTTCTATATCAAAAATAAACATTTAGAAGATGGAGCAAAAATAAAAGTACACTATTTGTAATCTCAATAATATACCTAGGAAAAAATTTAACAAAATAGCTATAATTCCTTGATGCAAAAACATTAAAAGTAAATACTATAAGACACTAAAGAAACTTAAGAAAGTTGAGACTATTCTTCGCTTATGAGTTGAAAGACTCAAAATTGTAAAGATGTCAGTTCTCCTAAGTCGACATTGTAGAATCAATGCAATTCCAATAAAAATTCCAATTGAGATTTGTTAAGAAACTTGATAAGCTATTTCTAAAACATATATAAAAGAGCGAATGGCTCAAATAGTCAAAACACTACTAAGGAAGATGAATAGGATGAAGGGATATTCTCTATTAGATATCAGGACTCATTTTCAACCAAATAATTAATGTATGTCACTACTTTGAAGAGAAAGTTAATTTGGAAGAAAATACAGTCTAGACAGAATTCCATGCATAAATAAACACTTGATAAATGCCAGAGGAAACATCCCATCACTGAAGAATCAGTAAATAATTGGTTCAGGGACAGATGGCTTTAGTTAGGAAAAAATGAACAAAAATTGTTTACTTACCTCATCCCACACAATCAATTCCAGATGAATTAGATGCTTAAATATAGATAGTAAACAATTAAAATTTTGAAGGATATATAAGAAAATATCTTCTTAAAATTGAGTTAGGCAATGATTTCTTAAACACAACTCAAAAAGGGCTAACTAAAAGAGCTAAATTCAATGACATTAAATTAATAATTTTGTTCCTCCAAGGACATCATAAAGAGAATGAAAGACAAGCCATAATACTGGGAAATGTGTTTGTGTTGCATGTAACCAAAATTAGTATCTGAAAAAAAAAATGAACTAATCGAAATTTTTTTTTAAAAGATACATTTTTTTAAAAGAAAATAGTTGAAACAAACTCTAATGATCCCACTCTCCACAAAAAGATTGTTAGAACTAAGAAATGACTTCAATAAAGGTGCAGGATACAAAATCAGCATACAAAAATCACTTGCATTTACACACACTAGCAATTATGCAATCAGAAAAGGCAATGAAGAAAATTCTGATTATAAGAGGGTCCAGAAGAATAAAATGCTTAGGAATAAACTTAACAAAGAAGATAAAAGACTTGTATGGTGAAACTACAAAATGTTGCTGAAAGAAATTAAAACAACACAAATAACTGGGAAAATATCCATGTTCATGGATTGGAAGATTTAATATGTTGTGCCAATACTACCCAAAGTGACAGATTTAGGACAATTCCTACAAAGTCCCATTAGCATTTTCAAGTTCTAGAAGAAAACATAAAGGAAAAGCTTCATGATATTGAATTTGGCAATGATTTTTTGACTATGACACCTAAAGCATAGGCAACAAAATTAAAGATAGTTAAACTTGGCTACATCAAAACTCAAAACTTATGTGCATCAAAGGATACAATCAACAGAGTGAAAAAGCAACCTACAGAATGAGGGAAAATATTTGCACATCATAAAAATAGTGAGAGGCTAATATTCTGAATGCATGAAGAATTCCTACAGCTCATAACAATAGCAGCAATAAAATAACTGGGTTAAAAAATGGACAAAGGACTTGAACAGACATTTCTCAAAAGAAGATACACAAATAGTCAACAAGCACATAAAAAGATGCTCAATATCACTAATCTTTGGGATAATGCAAAACAAACCACAATAAGCTATCACCTTACATCTATTAGTATGGAAATCACTTTTTAAAAGTTGGCAAGAATTTTAAAAATTGAAACTCTTGTACACTGTTAGAAGAAATGTAAAATGCTGTAATCATTATGTAAAATATTATCATGGTTCCTCAAAAAATGAAAAATAGATTACTATATGATCTAGTATCTTTACTTCTGGGTATCCATCAAAAGAATCAAAAGCAAGATCTTGAAGAGATATTTGCATACCCATTTATAGCAGCATTATTCACAGTAGTTAAAATGTGGAAGCTAAAACTCAAGTATATCCATTGATGGATAAATCAAACATGGTATATAGACAATAGAATATTATTCAGACTCAAAAAGGAAATTCTGACACATGCTATAACATGGATGAACATTGAAGACATTATGTTAATTGAAATTAGTCACAAAAAGACAAATACTTTCTGACTCCATTTACATGAGCTGTCTAGAATAGTTGAATTCTGTTAACAAAAATAGACTTGTAGCTGCCAGGGGCAGGGGGGGAGGGGAAAAAGGGGAATTGTTTTTTAATGGGTATAGAGTGTCAGTTTTGCAAGATGAAAAAGTTTTGGAGATGCATTGTGCAATCAAGTATATAAATATACTTGATGCTACTGAACTGTACACTTAAAAATGTTTAAGATGGTAAATATTGTGTGTATTTTACCACAATTTTAATGAGTGATTAAAGGACTTGAAAAAAACATTTCATAGAAAAATTATTATAGTGAAAAGTAAAAATAGGAAAAATGATCAGATTAGTAATCTGGGATATGCAAATTACAACCACAATGAGAGCCCATCTCATACCCACTAGATTACAAAAATGAAGACATTTGACAGCACTAAGTGGTGATGAGATTGTGGGATTTGAAAACTCTTTCTCCTAAAGTGAGTGGGCTTCTAAGCAAATATATTTTTCAGAGACTGTGTCTATATGAACAATTAGAATCACCCCCAAATCAGTTAATCACCTGTCTGCTAGCAGCCCAATCTCACACAATCCTGCAGAAGAAATATAGCCTCGGGCAGCAGAAGCAATGTGCTGACCAGGCCAAACCCTGGAACAGAGACCCCACCTCTGGGCCACAGGACAACCCCGCAGATGAAAGCCTGTGAACTCCTGATGGTGGATAGGGCAGGTGGGTTGAGGTGGAGTGCTAGAGGGACAGAGAGAACCCTAGAGAAACTAAATAGGCCCTAGAATGCCCTGCCCAGTCACTGCTCCAGCGCAGGACCAGTCTTAGTCACACAAGCGCAACTTAGAAAATTTTCAGAAAGGCAGTTGGAAGTGCACCAAACTTTGTGGTACAGAACTGCCTGGGGAAAGACTTGCTGGGTTTAAAGTCAGTACTGTTTCTATATACTGTTCCTAGAGAACACATCAATATAAGCACTTTAGGAAACAATGTGCTTTTATCTTGTCAAGTTAAACATGCACATTACTTATGACGCAGGAATTCTCCTCATAGGTGTACATACTAAACAGTTTCTTGCATATTTTCACAGACATCTTTTATGAAACTATTCATTGTATCATTACTCACACTAGCTAAAGCTAGAAACAACCTAATTGTCCATCTCCAATAGTATGGATAAATAAAAAAGTAATATTTTTACATCATGGGACATTAGTAGTTTCATGATCTATAGTTACATACAATGACATGGATACATCTTAGATGTATTATGATGAATGAAAAAAAGCAAGTTGTTCAAAGCTATGAATGATATAATTCAATTTTAAGAAAATTACACTAAAAGGAAAATTAAATATCTAATATACACACACATGTGTGTATTATATATAGGTAACATATGTATGGAGGGAAGTTGAGGGAAACAGGGAGAAATTCACAAGTAGATTTAGAGACATTGGCATTGTTTTTGTTCTTAAGTTGATGGAGGTTCATGAGTATTTATTTTACCATTTAGTTTCATAGTTTATATATGCCATATATTCTTTTAATTCATCAAATATCACATACTTATTCACCTACTTTTTTAAAAAGAAATCAATTTAGAAAACCCTTTAAGAATTTCCCAAACACATGTGAGGACAGAACATTCTTTCGAGGGGACTTCATCAGCATGCAGAACTAGTTCCCTTGGAATGCTCTAAGTGCCTGATTTGAGAGTAAGCTGAGCTGTATTAATGTGGTTTCCCAAGAGAGCAGGCAGAGATGATGTGTGGTTTTGCGTCTCCTCATTTCAACAGCAATGCCACCCAGGAGGGGACCATGTTCAAACTTGCAGCTCTCCAAAAATGAGAGAGGAAACTATCTGAGGCAATGACAGATAATCCAAACCTGATTGTCCTCGGTGCTTGACTTCTTTATTTTACCTTCCTTGTGAGTCTAAATTATTTGCTATTTAGAGAAACACTAGTTCACTCTGAAACAATAAGCACTTTTCCGTGGCTGTCTGCCTGAATCCAATCCATCATGTCCTTACCCACAGCCTATCTCTTCTTTCAAAACCTAAACTGTGAATGAGAAATTATGTGTAAATTGCCTACCACACCTTCATGATGAGCAGCCCTGGTGTTTGAAGAACCAGTGATGTCAGCCTAATGCTGGATAAGAAGGTGTTTTGACTCTTTGATCAACATGTAACTAAAGAAACTAGTTAGGCACAATCATCCTTCTCCTCTTCATGAGAGCAGAAGATCTCCAGGGAACATTGCAGTCATGTTCTCTTGGCTGAACAGTCTCAGAAATTTGGTTCTTGGCCTTGTAACCAATGCTTACTCATTCCCAGTTGAAGTCAACAAATATCTATTGAGATTTATTGAGTGTTGGTTATAATTCTTGGACTGCGTGACTAAAGAAGAAAAATAGGAATTCGAAATTATCCCCTGTCCTCAAGGAAGTTAAATGAGAAACAATGTTGAAAAGGAAAAAGATTCTCATCTCTGCTGTGAACTTGCTGGGTGGGCCCACGCCTCTCATTTTATTTGTCTGAGCCTCTTTTTCTTTCATAAATTAAAGTGTTGGGACTGGATCATTTTGAACATTCCTTCCAAAGTAAAAAATTGATGTTTTTGTGAATCTTCTTGAATAGATTAGACCAACCAGAGAAATTTATGATTAAAAGCCATAAAGGTCATGTAGTGAACTAATTCCTTAGGTTTCCAAACATGGAAAGATGTTTCTGACTTGTTCATGGTCACATAACTGCAGTGTAGGAAGATGGTGATCAGGGAGGAGGTGTGACTAGGCATTCTTGATGCACTGAAATCTTTGTTTAGGTTGTAATATAGTCTGTGGGCTGTTTCAGAAGACCAGTGGACAATGGGAAGTTGAGCTGACCCTACTTCCTAAATTTCTGCTTTAGAAGGGTAGAAAAAATTGACCACATAGATGGAATTACATGATGAACTGTGTCTAAAGGGCCATGTCGCCAGAGAGAGTTTGCATTTAATATAATAAAAGGTCCTACAGAGAATTAAAATGGCAGATGAAAAGGTCTCAAAGAATTGCTCTCCTGTTAACCACAGCCAGTGTGCTGGCTCCTCTTTTTGGCCTTGGCAACTCAATAGCACTTATGTTCTATTATCATCTCGCTTTCATTCTGCTAATGTCCCCTCCTGAAATTAACCTGAGTGAACAGAAATCTCTGTTTTCCATTAATCCTGCCTACAGTCATTTATGAATAATGGTCACAGGACATGAGACAAAGTGGGCAAGGAGAACTCACTACAGAACACTTACAGAACAGTTCTAGAGGAAGAACTTGCGGCCTTATCCCCAAGCCTTGTGTGGGGACAAACAGAAAAGTTATCAAAGATTGGACTTGAGACCATATCAGCATTGATAAGAGTATCAGATCCCAAATCATCTTTCCAGAGGTTTACTCTCCTTAAGTATTGAGTGGTGACTCAGTTAGCTACTGCTGTGTAACAAACTTTCCCAAACTCAGTGGTTTAAAACAATAGTCATTTATTATTATAGTTTGCATATCTGTGGGTCAACTGAGTGTTCCTACTGAAGACTAGGTTTGCTTCGTCTCAGCTGGACTTGCACATGTGTCTGAAGGTTGTCTGGGGGCTCTGTCCTGAGGTGGGCTTTGTTGAGGCACCTTGGTTATTGTACCTTAGGATTCTTCATCCTCCTTGTGGGATCAGCAGGCTGGCCTCGACATCTGGTAGTGATGACAGAAGCCAAAGAGACCAAGCAGAAACACGCTTTATCTCCTGATGCCTAAACTTGGAACTCACACACTAAATTCCTCATTCCATGGGGGAAAGCAAGTCATGGGTCTGAGCCCAGATTCAGGGAGCATGAACATAGACTCCACTTCTTCAGCAGCAAGAATTGCACAGTCCCGTGAACAAAATGTAGACAGAGAGAAAGGTGAGGAATTTGAGTCATTAGTGAAATCTACCACAGGAGCCTGGAAAGGGCAAGGGCTTTTATTTTCACTTATTTTATATATTATTTGTTTATTGAAGTATAGATTGCTTGCAATATCATATTAGTTTCAACTGTATAAGATATTCATTTGATACTTTTATAGATTTTTCACCATGTAAAGCTAATATAGTATTATTTACTGTATTCCAAACTCTGTATATTACATAACAGTGATTTATTTATTATATAATTTGTAGTCTGTACCTCTTAATTCCCTTCATTTATTTAGCCCATCTTCCACCCCCATCCCTTCTATCCACCACTAGTTTGTTCTCTGTGTCTCTTTCTATTTTGTTATATTTGTTCATTTGCTTTGTTCTTTGATTATACATATGTGTGAAAACATACAATATTTGTCTTTCTCTGTCTGACTTAGACTTATTTCACTTAGTGTAATTCCCTCCAGGTTCAGCTATGTTCTCACAAATAGCAAGATTTCACTCTTTTTAATAGCTGAGTAATATTCTATTGTGTGTGTATGTGTGTGTGTGTGTGTGTGTGTGTGTGTGTGTGTGTAATTATATAGATAACACATCTTCTTTATCCAACTCATCTGTTGGGTCCTAATTATCCATTTATAGGTTGGGTCTGTATTCTCTGTTGAGTCCTTCCTATCCTTTCACAGGCTGGGTCCTTATCTTGACTATTGTAAATAATGATGCAATGAAAATTGGGGTGCTGTATCTTTCCAAATTAGTGTTTTAATTTTCTTGGCTAAATAGCCCAAACAATCTTAATAAAGAAGAACAAGTCTGGAAATATCATGATCTCAGACTTCAAACTATTCTACAAAGCTATAGTAATCAAAACACCATGTTATTAGCACACACCTAAAAACAGACTTATAGATCAATGGAAGAGAATAGAATTCCTAAAAATAAACCCTTCCCATATGGTCAATTAATCTGTGACAAAGGATGCAAGAATATACAATGGAGGAAAGAATATAATTTCTTTATAAGCAGAGATTCTTGCAGGTGGATTCTTTACCAGCTGAGCCGCAAGGGAAGCCCAAGAGTACTGGAGTGAGTAGCCTATCCCTTTCCCAGCAGATCTTCCTGACGCAGGGATTGAACCAGGGTCTTCTGCATTGTAGGCAGATTCTTTACCAACTGAGCTATCAGAGAAGCCCTTTATAAACAGAGTACTTTTTAAAACATGATTGAAAAAATGACAGATCATTTTGAGGGTAAAATGAAAAAGAATTCCTCCTCTCCAAGACAAATCTGTGGTATGTAAAATGTACTTGTGTCTCTGGGGTTTATTAATCCTTTGAGTCTATCCATGGACAACTTAAAATTCCTGGCCCAGAAGGTCAACATGGCTGACTAAGGGGTGGCACTGTATTTCTGTTATGGAGAGAAGGACACTGCCACCCAAGTGAGTCCAGGTGGTTCTCCAAGTTTGAGATACACTACTCTACTAAGAACAGGGATTTTTCTATCAAAGGGTTAAAAGTCTTGAGATCAACAAGTGTAAGATTCAGTGCCAAACTATGTACAGAAGAAAGAGCTCTGTGTGGGTGGCTATTCTAGAATGTAGCATATTGACACTCTATCTTGGCAGTGTTTTCATTAAATACAGTACTTTATGAATTCTAACTTTATTGCTTCATTAGCATAGTGACAGGAAGTTATATTTCACTTTTCAAAATAAGATTATTTGTCTCTCCTTAATAGCCTACTGCTTCTGGAGAGGATGCAAGCAGTGAAAGGCAGTTAGGCCTGCAGAGTAGATGCCAGACATGGTTCTTGAGAAACATGGCTCTTTGCAGCACTCATCACGTTTGCAGTTCTTATTTTATGTCTGCGTCCTTCCCTGAATGGTGAGCACCATAGAGAGTTGAACCTGCACCTGCTTTTTATTCCCTGTGGTATTTCTAACATCTACACAGTGTCTAGCACACACTGAGAACTCAGCAGATTTGTCAAGTGATCAAAAAGAGTATTTCCAAAGCCCTGGGAACAGTTCTTTCCACACAGTAGGCACCTTATTGCATATTAGCCATTTAAGACACAAATGAACCTGTATTTATAACTAGGATCACTTTCTTTGGGTTTGGCTGTAACTTTAGGATTCCTCGGGGAGGAATGGTAACTTGAAAATGTGGTATTATAGTAGTATAATTTGGAGTCAAAAATTTTATAATGAAGCTAAATTCAACCAATGATTAAAATGCAAAATTTGAAAGCTGTTTTCCCACAGCTGCTTTATATGATGAAAATATTTTTAAGGAACTTTTTTCTTTTGATTCTATTTAATCAGGAAATTTTAACATATTCTGTTTCACATAAAAAGTTGAACATATTATTAACAATAGGAATATTAATTGATAGTCACTGTGAACTATAATACTGTCTAGCCTTTGGGATGAACAGTTAATTATTATCACTTTTTTGTTTTTATTTTAATTAAGCACTTATGCAGCACTTTACATATTTGATGTATTTTATAACCATTAATTACAGAATTAATGCACAAACATAAATTATACATGTTCAGAAAAAAAGAATCATCTTTAAATTACGAATAAAGGAGCTGTTAAGTTTGCACAGTATTTCTCTTTGGGGAGAAAACTCTACCATACATAATTAGGAGGTTCAAAAAGCATTTTCCCATAATGAATGACTGGATGAGTAAATGTTAACTAATGTTTTTAAGAAGGACTTGTGGCAGATACTAAAATATAAATGGTTTAACTTTTAAAAATACCTGCTTTTTCAGAAATACATATTTTTAAGAGCGTAGTGTTTCATAAGTGTGCCCAGTTACCCTTGGGCAGCTGAGTGATTAAAGGAGGACTGTTTGTTCATTTTTCCTCCTCAGGAGAGGGTTTAGGGAAGACAATTGCAGATATAAGATGGAGGGTAAGGTGCTTTCCCCTTCTAAACATGGGTTTTGGATGCAGAGATTTGCTTTGTGAGGATTTTAAGTATGAAACACAGAGAAGCCGGGGCTGAGGGCTGCTGAGCTGGGGAGTATCTGTCACGAGCCCGACAGCCTGCTCAGTCACCCAGGAAGGAAAAGGAACTGTGCTGAGAAGGGATTGACCTTGGCTGGTAGAAAACAGTCTTTGGAACTACCCTTCCTGAGATAATAAACAAGATACTGTAAGAGGTAAAGCGTGGTCTCTGGAACAAGACTGTTGAGACTTGGTTATCCAAGTGACTTTGAACAAGTTCTTCCACCTCTCAGAACCTCAGTTTCCTCATCTGTGAATTGGGAACAGTATCTCATAGGTTTGGTGTGAACCTGAAATTAGTTAAGTCATGTGAAGTGTTTTAAACAGTAGCTGATTTATAGTAAATTCTCAATATTGGTCATTTTTGTTTGTTATTATTTGTTGTAAACTAGGCAATTATTTGAAAATGATGCACCAGAGTCCCTGTCATAAGAGAGTTTCTTTGAGAAAGCTTTCTTTTGAAGGAACAGGGGGCATTTTGATTAAAGAGCTTAGCAGGTTCAGATATCTGGAGGAAATAGAGTTGTTATATAACCCCAGGCAGCAGATCTGGAAGATCTGTATTTATAGAAACATACAGTTCAGTACTTAGAACCGAGAACTCAATATGTTTATTCAATGGAGGAATGGATGAATGAGAAAGTAAATTTGTATGAGAAAGAACTTAAAATCACCACTTAAAGAGAATGAGCCCCTTTCACTGGAGGTGGGCAAAAATAGCATAGGTGAGAACAGTGACTATGAGTTGGACTCTTTGGAGTCAGACTCCGTTTGAAATTTGGCCAATGCCATTTAACATCTATGTGGCTCTGGGAATTTTACCTAACTGTTCTCAGTTCTTGCTCCTGTATCTGTAAAATGTATACATTGGCTGAACCCATCTCGTGGGAGTAGTTATTATTGTGGTCAGGCTGGCAAAATACAGGTCAAAGATACTGTAGATGGACTTGGGGGATCAGACCAGAGATGAGAACGACTTCTTGCTTTACATTCAAATTATAGATCCCCTGCTTCTATTTTCAGTAACTCATACTCTTCTACAGAAACTTTTGAGAGTAGAAGGTGTGAGTCTGTATGTTAAAGAGAGAGGGAGAAATCTGTCTGGTAATAAAGCGTGCAGCTTGTGGTCAGGGAAAAGAATAACAATGATAGGTACATCCGGGGAGGGATTACCTATGTGACCATTGTTTTATTGGTGCTGTGCTCTATGTACTAAGGTAATCAACCGTAGAACTAGCCACAGAGATCAGAGGTCAAAAGGAAAGAACTAAGAATGATTTCCCAGCAACTATGAGCTGACAAGCTCTGGGTCTCTCTGATTAGGACCATTCTCCATGGTCTCTCCATTTTCAGCACAGGGTCAACTAGAAACACCTTCATTCTCTTATTGATTTGCTGCCTCAGTTCTCTTTGACACTAGACTCCAAGCTGAAACTTCTACTGCTGGAAGGAATCCCTTCATGAGACTGATGCAACCTGTTACAGGTGGTCCTAGACCGCAGAACACAGGTCCCGGATGTGAGGACCTAACAAAGTTGGGTAAAGAAGAAATTTCTCATAGCCATATCAAGGCCACCACATTGCATAATTCCAGGAAGTCTCCTTAATGTTGTGATTATGTACTGCAGCCTCTTGGACAAACATGGCAGTCTTCAAAATTACTGTGTACCCTGTCACCAGAGATGGTCAAGGGGAGGCTAGGAGACCAGAGAGTTATGATGGATAGACTGTTGGCTCTCGTCAAACCAGAACCTTTGGCTGTTAAACCATATTAAGACAACTCTTTTCCTCCTTTGGAGAACTTATATCCTCTCTAAGGAAAGGAATCAGTTAAAATACAGTCCATTATCATCTATGATTGAATACAATCACAGTTTCACAGGCAGTATACTATGCATTATCTCATTTGAAATAAAATGTTATTTCCATAATCTGGCTGAGGCAGGAAATAAAGACTTTACAATGATACTGCAGGGTTTTTTTTTTTTTTTTTTTTTTGAGGGAAAGATGCTTATTAACAAAGTCATATCCTCAAAGAGAAAGAGAGATAATCTTTTCACACTTAAATATTTGTGTTTTAAAAATACAGATTTATAAGACTTGAGCAAGTGCAATCTGGCACAGACAACCTCTGGATCAGAACCTAAGATATTGAGTAAAAAAATAAGAAAAAAAGACAAAATTAATTTGCTCATTTTGACATATGTTAACTTGAAGAGCCAGATTTGGGACTGGAGCTCCAACATACAAATCAGAAGATAGTAGTTCCAGTGTGTGGAATTTATTTTGGGGGGGCATTTTGAGGAATTCAGTAAACTATGGATTATTATTCTCAGAAAAGAAAGACATACATATGTGTGTGTATTTCTGTGCCTGTAAATATCTCACACATACATATGCACATAAACACTCCTACATACAGAATCTCCTTTGCGGACTTTGAAATTCCTGGATTCCACATAAGGAACTCACGTGTAGAGTGACCATCATTCCTTGGTAGTTATGCTCCTGCTCTTTCTAGGGTAAAGATTTTACTTCTGCATTTTGTTTGAAATCTCCCCAAGAGTAAGAACTTCATTTTCCTTTCTAGCACCTTGGTACCTAATGAAATGCCAAATATAAGGGTAAGTGTTTAATAACTTCAAGTCAAATGAGTAAATGTTGAAAAAGACTGATTGCAAAGTTAGACCCAGAACTAGCATTTTCTCCAGCTACCCCAAGCCTAAAGAAACAAAATTGTGGTTTTGGTACGCTTTTCTCCTCTCATAGAAGATAATCACTGGAAAAACAAGACCTTTCAACAGTTCTGCTTGAAGGACTGCAGAGATTTCTTCTCTCTGAAAAGAATCTAAAACCTGATCCCCAGAAAGAGTTTTCAAAGCAGGAGAAACAGCCCCAAGCATGCAAACAAACATCACAAAATGTCAAAATAAAATGACATGAAAGAGTGACTGTGCCAGGAGTGCCAAGGAGCTTAAGAAAGTGGTCTTGGGTGGGTGAGGGTGCTTCTAAGGGAGGTCTTCCACCCGGTTCTCTGCAGTGCCCTGGGCACACGGGCTGGATTTTGGAAATGTGTCTGCCTCCTTGTTCTTGGCCAACTATGCCCTCAGCCAAAACCAACTGGGACACAAAGAATGTGTTCTGAGGGAGTGTGAATGTTACAACTGGCCCCTTTATGAGCCTTCCTGGAAGCCCAGTGGTGCTGCAGCCCCACGGCTGGGACAGTCCTTTGACGTGAACCTGGAGGCCCTTCCAGGCCATGCCTCAGCCCCTGGAAAGTGAAAAATGCCCCCGAAACCACTGGGAGCAGTTCAGAGAAGACAGGGTGAGGATGCTGCCATGGGTCAGGCCCCTTCTGTGGAAGGACCAGCACAGGGTCACTGATTTGGCATGAAATAAGAGAAAAGATGCCTACTGGTGGGTTTCAATGAACAACAATGGGCCTTTTGTGGGGAGAGAGACACAAGGAGGGAATTCAACGTCCCAGCTGCCGAGATCTGCCCTTTTGGGTCCTGGCTGGGTAAGACTTAGTCTCCTGGGGCCAAGATGCTGACTTATTCATTGGTATTTCTCCCAGCACTGGGCTCTGGATCAACCCTTGAAAGACATATTTGTGATTATTTGAGTTCTCAGAATCTGAAAGACCGAAGTTTTGTGGTCCATATTAAGCCTTGGGGAAATAATCCACTTAGTTATATGGTTTATTCCCCATTTATGAATTTAGTCAACATTAATTTAACATTGGCTTTGAACAGAAATAAGTAAAACTCAGTTCTTTTCCTCTAGGAATGTACAGTGTGGACAGGGGAGGTGGATGTGGACCCAAGCAATTGCAGTGGCAGAACATGATGATGCACAAAGCCAAACGGGGACACAAAGCAAAGGGCGCAAATAATGATAAAAATCAAGAAAGCTTCAGGGAGGAGGAGGCGTTTAAACTGAAATGCAGATTGGATGGTAGGAGAGGAAAATAGCACATTCTCCACCCAACCCTCAAAAGTTCTAAGAGCAAACTTAGTATATACATGATTATGTAGGTACAGAACTGAGATTTCCCTGGAAGAAAACACTGAAGACCTTGGTCTTAGATAATCATTTAATATAGTGATGACATACTCTTTGTCTGATACATCTTGATAATGTTGCATTAGCCCATTGTGAGGAGCCAGCTGAGGTCTGACAAATATGACATCATCCCTGAGAAGAGAAGACACGAAGGCAAGAGTTAAAAGTGGCCACACTGACTTTCAGACAGAAAGTGTCCATAGTGTTAGATCAAATGAACGTCTTCAGGATCATCAAGAGAGTGTTTTACAGCAGGATGGTCAGACTCGTCCGAGTACAAATCCTGATCCTGCCAACGCTATGTGTGTGACCTAGGGCAGGCCACTCGTTAGACTATCTGAACCTGAATTTCCCCAACTGGACAATGAGTACAGTTTTACTCACCACACAGGGTTCTTATAAAGCATGATGCTTCAACAAAAGCAGTGATGCTTGAAAAGCCCCTATCAGGTCCTCAGTGGAGGTTAATACCCCTCCTAACATGTCATAGAGTTAAGACTTGATAGGCCTGTTTCAAGGTACCCATCCATGATCCCCAAACTATAGTGATAATTCTCTTACTTCTTACTCCAGCTTCCGCTTTTAAAGTAAAAACCAAACTTCTTGGACCTGCATACATTTCACTGTACTTGGACTTACAGCTAGTTGAGCTAAAGATGACCACATGGAGGCTACAGTCAGTGAGACCATTAGGTGCCCCACTCCCCTTATGCTGCCCCCTGTCCATTTCCCACTAGTCTCTTCCCTAGATATTTTCTCAAGGGCTTTAAATTTGTAGATATGGTACATTTTTACCACTTTTGAGAGCCAGATTTTGAAAGTAAAGATATCCAGGGGCTTTTGATTTTCATAGGCTTAAATCAAGCTGTGGGAAAGACCAGAATTTAGTATGGTATTAGAGGACTCTGTTCTCAGAGTGTTGATCCCTCGTTGACTGCATCTGTCCACATCACCCTGTCAATAAACTTGTTAGTGCAGACACTGCTGCCAAGGATAAGTGACCTTCTGGAGATAACCAGACAAGTGGAAGCCTTGATTCTTACAGTGTGGACCCTGGACCCCTTTTGTCGAACATGAAGAATCCCTTGTGCTACTTGATTCACGTACAAGCAAAGTCATGGGACTCAGCGCAGACCTAATGGTTGGGTGGTGAATTGCATGCTTGACGTGTCCTACAGTTGAGTCTCATGCCCACTGTAGTTTGGTATTTACCATCCAGATGAGGATGCCCCTGGCTTTCCACCACCCCTGTTGTTGATGGCCATCAACAGGCCTCAAATTCATGGAAAGATGTATGGCTGGAATTGAGGAAGCCTGGAGGAGCTGGTGAGGTTGTGTTTGGTATAGCGGGATACAAAAACAAGACAAGTGGTCAGAGTCATGATGAGGAGACAGAGAAGAGGAAATGAAGGGTCAGAGCAAACAATAGTTAAATAGGGAGGGGGCCAAGAGTAAGAAAAACATACGGCCATTTCCAGAGAGTTGTGAATCCTGTGAGGATTCTCCAAGGTGCTTGCCTGGGCTCTTTGAGGAGAAGAAAGCAAGATATCAGGTGTCTAATCAGAGAGGAATAAGATCACCTTTGGCTTTTGTTTACAAAATTCTCCAGACAGTCCTGAAGCCCAGTGTCCAGCTCTCGTCTGTCATTTAGCTCCAATCATGGGACATTAAACACCAGCCATGGGCCACATCAGTGCGAGAAGCAGAGCCATCCATCAGACAGTGTCCTGCACATTTTGGATATTAATCCTGACAGAAAAATCTTTAGCATTGTATGGATTAGTCAATGTAAATTCATTAACTACTTGTCATGACTGTAATATAATCTGACCTGACCGTAAAGACTCGACAGCACGGTGTTAATCAAATCTATGCAGAAAACAACGCATTTCTGTTTAGACTCAACCCCTGCTCCTCTTGCCAGATCACAGGCTGGTATTTTAAAAGGAAGAAAGGGGTGATCCTTTGCACTTCCTCGGGGAGAGGGGGGGGCTTCCTACCTGCCCATGAGCGTCACAAGCCATGACAATTTGGAGGCACCTCCCGTTTCCAGCAAACCTCACATCCTCCATGTAATGGAAGGCCGTCAATCTCCAGGCCCCATCAGTGAGAAGTTCACAGATAATAAAGCAGAATGTATTCTGCAGGGTTGAACATTTTCTCCCAGGATGAGTCATTACCAGGTTTTAATCATGCTCATTAGCCAGCCATTAGAGTCCTGTCCAGCTTTTCACCGCCAGAAATGAGAGCAGCGAGTGATTGTGGTTGGGGGCTGCACCCTACCTGGTGAAATACTCACCATCTGTTCCCAGCTGTAACTCCCTGTATGAAGCATCTTGGTTTATGGCTACAGCAGTCTTAGATCTCCTTATTTCTCCTGATTGAGCCAGGCCTGAGCCTGCCAGAATTTGAAACAGTAAGAATCGGACATTCACTGAAATCAAAGGCAAGCCAGCACCAACTTATCAATCAGGAGGTTTCCTTTTCAGCAGAAACACACATTTTAATTTCTATCACTTGATACATTAAAGACCCAGTAGGAATGTGGCTTTGAAACAAATGAGCACAACTAGATTGAACAATGTGCCTGTTTGTTTTCTGTTCTGGAAGCAGCTGCCACTGGATAAACCAATACACGCCTTATAAATGCAGAGAGAGTGAATTTTGAAGATTTCTAATGTTCTATTATTTGTACACAGTTCTCTGTTGCTCCCCAGTTGTACTTTGTCTCTGGACTGTCCTATGTTATACAAATCTATGTTTTGTTTGAGTAGAAAACCTGAAAGATGGCTTATAGAATATATTACATATATAGAATATATTACATCTGTATTTTCTTACCTATAAATTATGAATACAAGGGGGTTTCATCTATTTCTAGCATGAGTGTTTTTCTTTTTGTTTTTAGGTCTAATGTCCAAAAATATTCTGCCTGAATGTTACCTTACCTATTACCTTACCTTAGCCTTTTCAGTTATAACCTGCTAATTTAGAATTTTGTCTGTACCATAGACTAGCAAAGTTGGTTAATAAAGGTTTTCACTTTCCTTCCTTGTTGCAGCAGCTATAAAATCTCTTCTTCCCACTTTTGCCTCTTGCTTAGACTCAGATCTAGTCCACATTAATTTCAGTGGTAAGTTTTCCTGCTTTCCTCCTTGCTCCTCATTTAAGCTTCTGTAGTGCTCAGTGCAGTAAAATAGGGCAAGTGTGTAAGCCCTTGACCTCTAACTTGATGGCCTCCCCTTCCAGTGTTAGAAGTCCAGGCAGGTGGTGAAACAGAGTATCTCAAACAGGGATAGTCCAGGGAAGAATTTATATATTCCTGCAAGTGAACAGAGTTTCCTAATGGGAAAGAAGGGAAAAGTCAAAGAATGAATCAGGAAATTTGCCCCCCTGAGTGAAGAGCAGCCACAAGAACCTGAGCTCTTCCTAAAGGGATAGGATACCTCAGCAAAGCTGGAACACACCTGCAGTTCCAAAAGAATGTGGTATTAAAGCACAATCTGGTTGTTAGAACTGGGCATTTGGCCTCTGAACCGAGGTAACCAGAAGCAAACTCCACACCCAGAGCCAGTGCTTTCTCTGAACATTGAGTTTGAGCTCTTAGTTACCTCCTGACGTAGGACAGAAGTCAAGAGCTCAAGTAGGTGGTGGACAAATGGCCCCAGCAGGTGACAGAACCTAGCTGTGAAGACTCCAAAATTAGTTTTCTTTCTTTGAGGACAAGCTGCATTCCAAGAGATAAATGTTGCAGAAGGAGCCATACTGAAACTCCATCCATATGGCTGTGATTGCTGTGAGTTTATTGGGGTCATTGACCCAGAAGTACCCCCATTTCTACTTTTGGCCAAGAATTGCCTCTCTCACTACTAAAATATGTTCTTACCAAGAACTGGTTTTTTTTCCATGTCTACTTTTTTCCCAGTGCCTGTGGATTGGTAGATACTATGGCACCAAGTTTTATTTTAAGGACAGTGCTATAATTAATATTATGGAGAAAACTTTAAGTTCTTCATTAAGAAGAAAGACAGAATTTTTTAAGCATGAGAAGGGAAAGTCAAAGCCCTCATCCCTACACCTTTTACTCTATAGCAGACTCAGCATCCCAGTAGGACTAGGGGATGCAAGAGGTTGGGATGGTGACTGAGACATGATGGACAAGGTGTATAATGAGGCAGGTATGCTGGCAGCTACAGGTTGTGCCTTTATACTTATGGTGTGGGTAGCTCTGAAATCAGACAGTACTGGAACCCTATCACTGCACTCACTAAAGGGTTAACAAATTAATGGATGTAATAATGCATTCAGAACAAAACCAGACCATCTTTCACACTTGCAATCATTGTTGGTTATCATGTTTGTGATTATTATTGTGATTCTTGTGTTATTCTTCATGGTTCCTTTGTTTGGCAGGAAGGTGTTGTGGATGTGGCACCAGGGAAGGAGAGAAGCCTTTTTGGTAGTAGATCTTCTGGAATTAGCAGGATTTTCAGCAGAATCTTGAATTATTTTGGAAGCTGTTGAGGGAATTGGGAAATGATCCTGTTTAGGTATTGAATTCTGCAAGTGGTATATTTTTTTTAATTAACTGAAGTTTCATTCATATTAATAATAGAGTCACAATGTTATGGAATGTTGGAATTCTTCCTTCTGCTCATAAGGAAACCAAGGCACAGAGGCAAAGTACCTTCTTGGTGGTTCGTTATGTTTTCTAACTCTTTCTTAAAAACTTCTAACTTCTCACTCTGTACATCCATTCTCTTCTTGAGCTCTTTCGATCATCATTATGATCATTACTCTGAACTCCTTCTGGGGTAGATTGCCTGTCTCCACTTCACTTTGTTTGGGGATTTTATCTTGTTCCTTTTCTTCCTTTCTTCTGCCACCTCTATTTGCCTGAGTTGCTATTTGTATTTTTATGTATGTGGTAGATTAGTTATGTTTCTTGACCTTGGAGAAATGACCTCTGTAGGAGGCATCTTATGCATCATAACTCTGCACTCCCCTCTCGTCACCCAAGCTGTATGCTCTAGGGCAGGGGTCCTCAACCTCTGGGCAGTGGATTGGTACCTCCTGTCAGATCAGCAGTAGCATTAGATTAGAATTAAAGTGCACAATAAATGCCAGATCCTGGGGTAAGTAGCAGGCTACTGGCAGGCAGACCTGGTTCCTAGAGTCTGGCTGCAGGGCCCAGGGATCCCAAAGTCGTGTCAGATTTTGGTGGGAGTGCCAGTTCTTGACACAGTTGCATACAGGATTCATGGTGTCTTGAAAGTCATGTTGGCCTGATAGTGGGTAGGGCCAGGGCCCAGGCGGTCCCGGGATAGGTCTAGCCCACATTGCCAGTCTTACTTTTCTTGCTTCCTGGCCTGCCTCCTGGTGGTTCAGGCTGGCCTAGAGACTTCTGTAGGCTTCCTGGCAGGTGGGGCCAGTGTCCGTCCACTGGTGGGTGGAGCTGGGTCTTGGCTCACTGGTGGGCAGGACCCATGTGTAGGCGCACACCTAGGGACAGGTGTGGGCTCTTTAGTGTTTAGCCTGTTGACTGCTGGGTGGGGCTGAGTCCTCACTCACTTAGTTGTTCAGACTGTGGTGACCCAGCACGGGCACCTGAAGGCTGTTCAGTGGGATCCAGGCCTTGGTGCTAAATGTTAGTTGCCAGTGGCAGCAGTGTTCATGCAGCTGAATGGCCCCCAACATGCCTGACACCAGCGTCCACGTCCACAGCCACCCTGCCTCTCCAGGAGACTCTCCGCGACCAGCAGGTAGGTCTGGCCCAGGTTCCTATCAAGATTACTGCTTTTGCCCTTGTCCCTGTGCCTGTGAGATTTTGCATGCGTTATTTAAGAGTGAAGACTATTTCCTCTAGTCTTGTGGAGCTCCCAAAATTAAGCCCCCTGGCTTTCAAAGCCAGAGGCTCCGGGGGCTCATGGAAAGTACCTTCTTGTCCTGGCTGTTCCCAAAACTAGAGCCCAGGTCTCTGGCTCCTGCTCTGAGCACTTTTCTCAATTGTTTTGTAAGGTGAGGGCGGGCCCTGGGTGCCAATTTTTCTGCAGAGCCCAGCACAGCCCTGGACAAACAGAAATACTATGTTGGACCTTGCCAGTTGATCAGCTGTTTGATGAGGGCCTCTGCAAAGATAGCTTCTCATTTTCCTTCCACGCCCCAACTGCTTAAGACACCTCATCGTTTCAGTGTGGCTTCCCTACAACTCAGTCCTTGCGTCTTGAAAACCTGTCCTCCCTTTCTGAGACTGCCTTCCTACAAGCTTGTCATTCACCTTCACTTTGTTTCTGGTGCCTGAGAAGCATCTGGTGGTGGCAAAGAGCGTGGACTTTAGAATCAAGCCAGCCTACATTCAGCGCTCACAGTTTAGCTCTGAGACCTCTGGCATGTTATCTGACTGCACTCAGTCTTGATTCTTTCATCTGTAAAATGTGGGTAGCAATGTTTATGTGTTTGTGTTGTGTGAAGGGGTAGTGAGAATGACATGAGATTATATTTTAAATTGATTTAAGTTAGATGAAGTATGAGGAATGTCAGGCTCACGTGAAGTGCTCAAAATCTGACAGCTGTTAATTATAATGTACACCCATATCATATTAGTGGTGGGGGCAGTAGGTGACATAACAGTGCCCAAAAGCTATATATTTAAAGATGTCTCATTCTTTTTTAAATCCTGTTTCCTGATATCTAGTATTCCATATAGCCAATCATTTTTTCTCACATCATCTTGAGCTCAGAGTTAGGAATTCTGTATTATCCATCATTTTTCCACAGTGACCAAGCATCTGCTCTATCAATCAAAGTGATGGACAATGGACCCCCTGCCTCAGCCTGCTTTCTTTGCAAAGTTGTGTTTGCTGGATGAAGGGTAGTTCACAGATTCTGTGATCTGAGGATTCTAGGAGTGAGACATGACATTTGTCGGTTGTATGGGAGGGAGTTTGTCTGAAGTTCTCCCCTGAAGGCACCACAGGCTCCCTTGTCTCCCTCTGGAGGGAATCGCAGTCCAAACAGCAATGTACTTATGCCTCCATAGATATGGAGTTTCCATGCTTATAGCAAGAGTGGGGCAGTGGGGGCTCTTCAGTGGAAAAAAGAGGAAAGCCCTCCTTTTGCCGACCCTGCATTTCCATGACAACACCCCATCCTTCCACGGGTCATCTATGGACTAGCCACTTGAGAGTCATTCCTGTTCTCTAGGCAGACCTTGGGGCCAGGACCTCCACTGGCTGCTGAGCCCAGGTGTCATGACAGCCCTAATCCGAATAGCAAAGAAATATCACTTAGAAGACATCACCAAACCCAGGAAATAAACTATTCTAAAAAATAGTGACCTTTACCTTTTTATGTAATTTTGTATTTCCACTTGAATAATGTGAGCTCCATGAGAACAAGGATCCCCCCTGCCTTGCACTGATTTTACATCCACAGTACCAGGTATAGTAGGCATTCAGTAAATATTTGTTGAGCCAATGATTTTCAGGTGTCCAGAGGTGGTCTTCCAACACTGAAGAGTTTATCATATGCTCAATACTGCTTTGTACACCTTACACAAAATAACATCTTCCTGCCTCAGTTCCCTCGTCAGTAAAATGGGTATAATATTGAGAATGAGAGTTACTGTCACATGTTATGAATTAAGTAACTTGTCCTGGGTGACATGGCTAACAAATGATGAATCCAGGCAATCCGGATCTTGAGTCTAGGGGCTGAGCTGACAAGGTCATAGAGTTACCTTCATGTAGAAGCCTGTCTGGGCCTGGTACCCTCATAGGTGCTTATGTTTCCTCGCCCTTACCCAATGGACTCTGATAAAATAACATTTAAATGGCTATTTTTGCCTGCTTGGTAGAGTGGGAATGGGTACCAGATTACAAGCTTGAGGGAGGAAGTTAATGCCAGCCTTGCCATGTGGCAGTCCTATGGAGGGAAACTCTGGATGTTAACTAGTCCAGGGCTTGTCCCTTTTCTCCAAAGCACACTTCTCTCACCCATCACAGACACAAGTTCTGAGCTAGACTAAGCTCCGCCAGGACAAGGGCTAAGTCTATCTCATCCATCCTAGAGCTTCCTTGCCCAGAGGAGTACCTGATGGTACCTGCAGCTAAAAACAAGTTTGTGGAATGAATGAATGATGACATTACTATGTGATGGGTGAGGATTTTTTTTTGAACGAAGAGTATTGAGTGTAACTGTCCAGGGTTCAGGGAGAAAAAAAAAAAAAAGCCAGTAGACATAGTTTTCTTTTTTGGGGATTCAAGTTTTGAATCGGATCCCAGAACTCAGATTCCAGAAGAGATGACAAAAATAATTATCTTTAAAACTCACATGGTATAGTGTGACTTTTTCTTGGAAATATTCAGTACACAATTTTGAGGATGCCAGTTGGGAGGGAGGATTTTTTTTTCCCCTAATAAAACAGTACAGACCACTTCAATTATCCCTGAGAAAAGAGATGTTTGTTCTTCCCTCCGCCTGTGTCTGACTGGTCTCTGCCTTCCTCCTGAGGAACTATGGGAAAGAACAGGATGTGTCTGCTTTTTGCCTTTCCTCTAATAAAGTTTGTCGTTTACTGAGAACTAAAGTGCTGTCCTCTTCCCTGCATGATCCGTGCTCAGCCAGCCTCTCCAAGTTGGACCTCTGAGCCACCGGTGAGGAATGGAGCCCCATAGCCTTCCCTCTGCCTGGAGCCCTTTCCGTGTTTGTGTCAGCCCAGGCAGCAAACTTAGCCGAAAGGGAAAGATTCCTGTTTCGTTGCCCCTTAACCAGGACCTCCGGGTGGATTTCTGGCTCTCTGCAGATGGCAACAGCTGAGATCAAACTTGGCCTTTGTCTTCTTTTGGGGACTCTAGGGAAATAGAGAACACACCACAGCTAGCTGTCTCGGATGAGGGGGACGAGGGGGCCACCCCAGCATAGAGACAGCTGTTCAATCTTGCTGAAGCAAAGGCGGCATCCATGATATGCTCGCGGCACATAAGTGCCAGAGGGACAGGGGTCCTTATCTGTTGAGTTTACTGATCTATCCTAAGTCCCTGCAAGGGTGCTTGGTGTTCAACAAATACGTTTTGAAAGGATGAATAACTCTGGATAGTTTTTAGAAAAACACATCATCTTTGCTCTCCTGGAATATCTTTCCTGCCTTGACTATCCCTCTCTCTCCTACCCTTCCTAAGGCAAAGTCCCATTTCTATTTGAAAGGTAGCAGAATGTAACCTCCCCTGTCCCAGGTGCCAGTATTACTGCCTCTTCCTAGAGATCAAATGTATCATTTCACTTTTCTTAGGGAAAGGGGCACATGAAGTTACCTTTATGTTGTTACATGTTTCTGTCTTCCTCTAGTAAAAAGGTTTCTCCAATTTGACACCCCATTTGTTCATTTCTATGTTTCTAGCATCCACTAAAGTTATAACCAGTCACTCTGGCCCAGTGACTAAAATGCTGCCTCTGGAGCCAGGAGACCTTGGTTGGAACTCCATTTCTGCTATTTGCTAACCATACAGACTTGGCCAATTTCTAACATCACGTTTTTGTTTTCTTTTTATGTAAAGTGATAATATGAACAGTATTTACTTCATAGAAGTTGTGAGGCTTTTAATGAATTAATACATGTAAAGCACTTAGATGGGCTTCATAGATGGCACTAGTGGTAAAGAACCTGCCTGCCAATGCAGAAGACATAAGAAACACTGGTTCAATCCCTGGGTTGGGAAGATCCCCTGGAGGTAGGCATGGCAACCCACTCCAGTATTCTTGCCTAGAGAATCCCATGAACAGAGGAGCCTGGCTGGCTATAGTCCACGGGGTTGCACAAAGTCAAACATGACTGAAACAACTTAGCATGTATGCACAAAAGTACTTAGAATGCCTTTCACATGCTTTGTGAAAATGAAGCACTCAATAGATACTTTTATTTTTTAATTAAGAGTGGCACTTATAGTAGAATCTATTTTTAATTTATTTTTTTAAATGTAGTTGTTTTGGGGTTGTTTCCTATTCCAGCAGTCTTTTACCAATAGTAACCTTTGCTTTTTTCTTTGGGAGCTCATCTCACCCTAAATTCTAAAGTGCTTTTAGTTTTCCCAGAGCTCCATCCACCCTTTCCTTCCCCAGTGCAGTGGGCTTATGAATCAGGTCTGGTCAGTAATTTCCCTGGTTCCATGATTGGGTCAGAGATGGATACCTGACCTTACTATAGACAGAAAAGTAGTTTGAAGCTTTTGTTGGGATTCCTGGGACAAAGGAGGATACCTTCTCTATACTGGACTGATCTGCAAAGATTTGACTTACTCCAATTGTCTCACCTCCAGAAGGGTGAAGAGTGTTGAAAGCATCAACAAAGAAGAGCTGGACCAAGAGATAGAGAGGGGAAAGCTGGGGCCTTGATGACATTGTTTGAGTCCTGATCAATCTATGCCAGGAGCCAGCAACATTCTTGGACATTTCCTTTTATGGAGCCTTCAGATGATGATGACTGCGTAACAATTGCTCCTCAGTGTAGTAGCTTAGCCAGTGGCAGCCTGTATTTTGCTCATGAATCTGCAATTTGTGGAGGGTTCAGCACAGATACTTCAGATCTCTACTAGCTGTCAAAGGTGATAGCCCTTTGGGCTGGGGGCCAGGACATCTGAGGGTATTATGATTGATGTGGCAATCAGCAGTGGGGTGGGGAATCAGCTCCTCTCTATATGGTTCTCTTCCTGTGTTTGTTTTCCTCATGAGTTAGTCTGGGCTTCCTCTCATCATCAGGTTCAGTTCAGTTCAGTCATTCAGTCGTGTCCAACTCTTTGTGACCCCACGGACTGTAGCACGCCAGGCTTCCCTGTCCATCACCAACTCCAGGAGCTTGCTCAAACTCATGTCCATCGAGTCAGTGATGCCATCCAACCGTCTCATCCTCTGTCGCCCCCTTTTCCTCCTGCCTTCAATCTTCCCCAGCATCGGGGTCTTTTCAAATGAGTCGGTTCTTCACATCAGGTGGCCAAAGTACTGGAGTTTCAGCTTCAGCATCAGTCCTTCCAGTGAATATTCAGAACTGGTTTCCCATCATGGTAACAGCTTTTCCCCAAGTGAGCGCCCTACTCTTACACCCAATAAAAGAGAGAACCAGGGAAAAACTTCATCCATTTAATGGAAAGTCACTTAGCACCAATCCTGTCATCTTGATGTTTTGGAACACTCACAAAGCAACTTAGATTCAAGAGGAGGGGAAAGGCAATGTTCTGGAAGAGCATGTGGGACTGGAAATATATAACTCGCCATTTCTGGAAAATACTTGTGTCACAAGGCCTTCTTGATGAAGTTTGTTGTTTTCCCCTTTAATCAGACCACGGTGTTGATCATCTTCTGCTCCACATTTTGTTTAGGAAGAAAAAAATCTTGGATTGTAGGAAAACTCAACAAGAGTGGCATATAAATAGATTTATTCAACTATTTATTCAACTTTGCCAGTCAAGGCAGGCTTACTCTGCAAGCCTTAAGCAACATGGCACCCAGGATATATTTGTGTAGACATTCTAAGCCTCTCAAAACATTTCTATACCCATGAAATATCTTTGCCTATCCAATAAGGAGGGGCAGGTATAGTTGATTTTGAGTCACTCAGTTTAAAGATGAATAGAATTTGATAGCTAGAGAGAAAATCATAATACTATATAGTAGACTGTAATGAGTTTAATAGAAGCCTACATAAAATTGCTATAGGCTCATAGATATTTGGGGAAAGTTGGGATGAAGCAAAATGAAAGAAGGGTGTCTTTTTAATTTTCAGTTTAAGACTTTGAAAATCCTGGTGTCATCCAGCACCAGGGATTGTAGAGCACAGACTATTCTGAGCTAATTGGATCCTGGAACGTTTTCTTCTAAGACCCTCTTGCTCAATTCTGATGTTCCTAGGAACACAATTTGAGAAATGATGGCATTGCTAAAATCTTGGAGGCAACTACAAACCTTTTGAATTATTTTTCCTACTTGCTTTTTTAAAAAAAAATAAGATTTTTTTATTATTATTTCCTCCAGCCTATTAAATTTCATAGATTTTTTTATAAACACTCCACAAATGGTGTCCATATGAGAATGACATCTTCTGATTTATTTGGGGGAGTGACTGCTATCTTCCTGGGTGGGATAATGTCTTTCATCTGTAGAATGTGAGACTCTATGGTGTGTGGTAACACTGACATGCCATTAAGCAAGATAAGTCTTTCTGCCACCAAGAGAAGTGCCTTTTCCCAATTCAGGGGGGCTCTAATTCTTTTTGACAGTCTCATGGGTGCACTGTGTCTGGTATATATCTCCCCACTCTGGAAACTGGATCTCATCCTTCAAACCAGGCCTTCTTTTTAAAGGCAACACTATGAGCCAACCAACAAGTAGTGGATATTCACTTTTCTTTCATAGCAGTGTTGCTTTGCTAATACACATTTGTTGTTGTTCTCTAGTTTTTGTTTGCTTGGAACTTGGCCTTGTTGTGATTGGTTCTCCTAAGCAGAAAGGAGGGTAAAACAATTCCAGAAATGTTGGCTTCCTTTCAACTCTCTTCATTTCCCAGTGAAGTTCCCTGGTACTTGCTGCCTCCTGAGCATTCTTATCTGGAAAATCCTCTATGGTTTCATGTGGTATTTGGTACCTATTGTTGTCAAATATTTACAGACTGCCAGCACTCAATGCATGACATGGAACGGATCCCAACTAGATCAGTCTAGTGAGCATCTACCCAGCTATTTACACTTCTTTTGTTGTGGGTTTCTGATGGAGAGAATATTACAAACAGCAGGAAGAAATCTTATCCACCAACTGACACTGAAGTGTTACGTCGTTCCAGATCTCTCTCTCTTCAAGAGAAAACTCAGCCCAATATTACAGAGGTCTTTAGAAAAGAGACTATGATTCTTAATTAGATCTCCTGGGTGATAAGAGAAAAGGACAAGGAAGTCAACAATGGGCAGAGAGGGTTGATGTTTGAGTCCGGCATTGCTCAAAGTGTTTTCCAATTAGCATCCATTCTGAAGAATATTAATAGTCAATAGTTGAAAAAGAAAGAAGTTGTTCAGTCAGATGAATTTTTAAAAACTGCCATTAAGAACACTTTTTAATATAGGACTCAGCAAAACCCTTAACAGTGGTCCCCAATCTTTTTGACACCAAGGACTACTTTCCTGGAAGACAGTTTTCTCATGCATTGGGGATGAGGATATTTTTTGGATTATTTAAGCACATTACATTTATTATGCACTTTATTTCTATTATTACATCAGCTCCACCTCAGATCATCAGGCATTAGCTCCTGGAGGTTGGTGACCCCTGCCTTGATACAGTAATGTGTTTATGTATCTCCAAAAGGAGATAGTCCTAAAGGACAGTGCTCTAGACATTTCACATGAATTTATTTTAATCTTCACAATTCCATGAAATAGGTAATATTACTGTAACTCATCTTACAAATGGGAAAGGCAGGGCACAAAGATAGGACAGTTCTTGCCCAGAATCACTCAGCAAATGGGTAGTGGAATTAGAAACTAAACCCAGGCCATCTTACTCTGGAACTGTTGCTTTGACCCACTATGTGCTGTGTGTGTTCAGTGACAGCCATGTCAGACTCTTTGTGGCCCCACGGACTGCAGCCCGCCAGGCTCCTCTGTCCGTGAAATTTCCTAGGCAAGCATACTGGAGTGCGTTGCCATTTCCTCCTCCAGGGGCTCTTTCCCACCTAGGAATCGAACACCTGTCTCCTGTGTTAGCAAGTGGATTCTTTACCACTGGGCCACTTGGGAAGCGACTGAGCCACTGTTCCATACTGATTTTATGAATATTGAGGAGTGTGGATGCACCATGAGAGTTATTTCAAAGACATGAAAAAGCATTGCCCTTAAAATGGTTCCTGCAGCATGTGTCAAGGAAAGAATCTGATGGGAAAATATCCGTACTTTTTCATGTGATAATCATATTCCTGACTCTTTCTAGTGATACCAGCTTCTCCCACTTACATCATGTCCTTAAGTATGCAATGATTGGCTCATGAGAGCACATGTGAATCCTGGCTCTGTGTCAGGTGTCTCCTTCCTGACCTTGGAAAAAGGTCCTGTTGCTTAAGATGTTCTTAAATTATATTCCAAAGTTTCATGTGCTTTTTAAAAGATAATAGACTTTGTTAAGGCTGACTTAGGTTTTCAGAAAAATTAAGCACAACGTATTTACAATTCCCATGCACCCCCCTCTTCCCACTCCCATAACCAGTTTTTCCCATTATTAACATTGGTGTCATACATTTATTAGAATTGATGAACCAATATTGATATATTATTATTAATTAAAGGCCATAATTTACATTACAGCTCACCTTTTGTGTTCTGTAGGTTTTGACAGATGATCAATGTCATGTATCCACCTTTACAATATTATGCAGAATAGTTTCACCACCCTAAAAATCCCTTGCTTCAATTATTAACCCTTCTCTCCCTAGATCCAAGCCCCTGGTACTATCTTTTCCAGAATGGCATATAGTTGGAATCATATAGTATGTAGCCTTTGCAGATTGTATATAAATTTAAGATTTCTTCAAGGCTTTCACAGAATGGTAGTTCATTTATCTTTAAGACTAAATAACCTTCCCTTATATGGGTGTACCATAGTTTCTTGATCCATTCACCTCTTGAAGGGCATCTTGGTGCTTCCAAGTTTTGTCCATTATGAGTATTAGCTGCCATAAATATCCATGCACAGGTTTTTCAACTCATTTGGGTAAACAACTCGAAGTGTGATGATTGAATCATATAGGAAGAGTGTCTTTAGCTTTGTAAGAAACTGCCAGGCTACCTTCCAAAGTGATTGTACTATTTTGCATTTCCATCAGCAGTGAGTGAGAGTTCCAGTTGCTCCACACCCTTGGCAGATTTAATGTTGTCAGTGTTTTGGATTTCAGCTAGTCAAATAGGTGTGTTGTAACATCTCATTGTTTTAATATGCAGTTCCCCAGAGGCTGAACATCTTTCGTATGCTTGTTTGTTATCTGCATGTTTACTAAGGTCTATTCAGATTGTTTACCCACTTTTAAATTGGGCTGCTTTCTTACTGAGTTTTAAGCACTTTTTGTATGTATTGGTTATGAGTCCTTTATCGGACTTGTGTTTTGAAAATATTTTCTCTAAGTCTGTGGCTTGACTTTTCATTCTTTTAATAGCTTTAAGTCTGTGGCTTGACTTTTCATTCTTTTAATAGCTTCCTTCATGGAGAAGATTTTTTAAAGTTTTAATGAAGTCCAGCTTGTCAGTTTTTCTTTCATGGATCATGCTTTTGATGTTTTTTTAAAAGTCATTGACAAACCCAAGGTTTGTTGGTTGTATTAGTTTTATGTATGTAGCTGTAATGGTATTTTGTTATGGCTTAAATTTGCATTTCCTTTGTGAATAATGATACTGAACACCATTTTTGTGAGCTCAGCCATCTCAGTCATTTTTTGTATTTCCTTTTTCAAGGTACTGTTCAAATAATTTTCTAATTTTAAATTGAGTTGTTTTGAGTTGTATAGGTTCTTTACACACTTGGATGTGTGTATAGTTGTATATTTTGTAAATATTTTCTCATCTGTGATTTGCCTGTTCCTTTTCTTAATGTTGTCTTTTGACAAGCAAATTTACAAATTTGGTGAAATCTAAAAGAAAAAAAAGTAATTTACAAACCCAATGTGTCACCTAATTTCTCCTATGTTAGTTTACAGGAGTCTTATATTTTTTCATTTAGTCTATGATATATTTTTAATTAATTTTTGTGAAGGATGTAACGTGTGTCTAAAGTCATCTTTTTTCCATGTGAATATCCATTTGTTTCAGCACCATTTGTTAAAGAGACTATACTTTTTGCATTGAATTGCCTTTGCTTCTTTGTCAATGACCAGTTGACTATATTTATATGGATCTATTCCTGGGCTCTCTATTCTATTGCATTGATCTGCTCATTATTTCACCAATAACATACTGTTTGATAACTGCAACTTTATAGCAAGTCTGCAAATTGGGTGGTATGAGTGTTTCCAATATCTTCTCCTTCTTTGATATAGAAGAAGGCTATATCAAAGGCTTCTTGTAGGCTATTCTGGTCCATTGCCTTTCCATATCAATTTTAGAATCAATTTGTAGATATCCATGAAATAACTTGTGGGGATTTTGATTCATATTTCTTTGAATCTAATATCAAGTTGGAAACCCTGACAGCTCTACAATATTGAGAGTTCTTATCCATGAACTTAAAATATCTCTCCATTCACGTTGAGATTTTTTATTTCTTTCATTAGTGTTTTGTCATTTTTCTCATATATTTTATATGTATATTAGATATTTGTGTGTGTGTGTATGTAGTATATATTTTGTTAGACTTATACCTGAGTATCAATATTTCTCTTTTCTGGCATTGTAAATGATGTGTTTATAAATTAAAATTTTAATTCCAATTGTTCATTGTTGGTATATAGAAAAGTAATTGGCTTTTTTATATTAATTTTATATTTTGTAACCTTGCTATAATCACTTGTGAGTTCCAGGAGTTTTTTTTTGTAAATTCTTTGCAATTTTCTACATAAAATGTCAGCTGCAAGAAACAAAATTTTATTTCTTCCTTCTCAATTTTATACCTTTTATTTTCTTTCCTTGTCTCATTGCATTAGCTAGGAATTCCAGGATAATGTTGAATATTGTTGGTTAGAGGGGGCATCCTTGCCTTGTTCTGATATTATGAGGGAAACTTCTAGTTTCTCATCATTAGGTATGATATTAGCTGTAGGTTCTCTGTGATGTATAGTTGTGGAAGTTCTCCTCTGTTGCTATTTAGCTGGGAGATTTTATCAAGAATGGGTATTGAATTTTGTCAAAACTTTTCGACATCTATTGATATAATCATCTGATTTCTTTAGCCTGTCCATGTGATGGATTATAATAATTGATTTTTGAATGTTGAACTGACTGCTTACCTGACATAAATCTTATTTGGTTGTGCTGTATAATTCTTTTTGTATATTGTTGGGTTTAATTTGCTAATATTCAGTGAGGATTTTTGCATCTGTGTTTTATTATATATATTTGTCTGTAGCTTTTTTTTTTAAATAATGTCTTTGCCTGGTTTGGGTGTTAGGGAAATGCTGGCCTCATAAAAAGCAATAGAAGGCATTACCTCAAAATTTTTATTTCTGTATAAGGCTGAAGATAAATGGCACAATTTTTTCCTTAAATGTTTGGTAGAGTTCACCCGGTAAAACTATTTGGACTTCACCAGTGAAATCATTTTGGTGTCAGTAATAAAGCCATTTGGGCCAGGTGCTTTTTGTTTTAGAAGTTTATTTATTTATTTTACAACCACCACCTATTTCACCCTTCCTGTGGCAATGTCTAGTCTTTTCTTCCTATCTATGAGTGCAGTTTTTTGTTTTGTTTTCTAGATTCCACATGCAAGTGAAATCATACCATATTTGTCTTTCTCTTTCTTACTAATTTCACTTAGCATAATGCTCTGAGTCCATCTATGTTGTAAATGCAAGCTATCCTTTGTATGGCTAAATATATATATTGCCACAAAATATGATGTGAATATCTTCACATCACAAAGGAAACACTTTTCCTTTATGTGTTCATATATATGTATTTCCTTTATTCACTTATATATAGTATATATGATTATTTATCACAGTTCCATTAAACATTTCATCTGTGTATAAACCCTTAGGTTGTTTAGCTTGTTTTGGTATCTTGGCTATTATAAATAATACTGCAATAAACTTGAGGTACAGATATATTTTTGAGACAAGGATTTCATTTCCTTCAGATAATATACAGAAGTGGAATTATTGGATCATATGGTATTTCTATTTTTAATATTTTGAGGAAACCCACAATGTTTTCCATAGTGTCTATACCAATTTATCTTCCTACCAACAGTGTAACAAGGGTTTCTTTTTCTCCACCTCCATGCCAACATTTGTACTTCTTAATGTTCTTACAGATTTGAGGTGATATCTCTTTATGTTTTTAATTCACATTTCCCTGTGTTTCCCATTACTCGCTATTTTAATTTCTTTGAATAAGCCTATTTGAGTTATCTATTCATGTTGGTGTGAGTTTTGGTATCTTTTATAATTCAAGGAATTGGTCCATTTCATCTCAAGTATCAAATTCATAGGCACAGTGTTGTCAATAATACTCTTATTATCTTCCTAATGTCCATGGAATTAGTAGTAATGACTCCTCTTTTGTTTCTAATGTTAATAATTTGGATCTTCTCTTGTTTCTTCTTGGTTAGTGTGACTAAATGTTGTCAATTTTATTGACACAATGAACAAACTTTTAAAGTAATTTATTTCTTATTTTGGCAGTGTCAGGCCTTAGTTATCTCACATGGGATCTTTGTTGCAGCTTGTAGGATCTTTTGTTGCAGCACACAGACCCTCTAGTTGTGGTACACGTGCTCCAGAGCATGAGTGCCCAGAGGTTGCATGTCCCAGGCTTAGGTGCTCTGTGGCATGTGGGATCGTAGTTTCCTGACCAGAAATTGAGCCTGTGTCCTCTGCACTGCAAGGTGTATTCTTAACCGCTGGACCACCAAGGACATCCCAGTGAACCAACTTTTGTTTTCCCTGATTTTACCTACTGATTCCCTTACTTCAATTTCATTCATATCTGTTCTAACTTTTATTTATTCGTCTCTTCTTATTTGGAGCTAATTTACTCTTCTTTTTCTAGTTTCTGAAGGTGGAAGCTCCAGATATTGATTTTGGTCTTTCTTTTCTAATCTGTGCACTCAGTGCTGTGAATTTCCCTCCAAGCACTGTTTTTGCTGCATCCCACACATTTTGATAAATTGCATGTTCTCTCTACTTCAGTTTGGAAGATTTCTGTGGATATATCTTCTAGTTCACTGATTCTTCCTTCAGCTATGTCCAGTCTATAGATGAACCCTTCAAAGACATTCTTAATTTTTATTACAATGTTTTTGAATTCTCACATTTCCTCTTGATTCTTCCTTAGGGTTTCCATATTTCTGTTTATATTATCCATTTGCTCTGTAATCCACCTATTCCATTAGAACTGTAGTATGTTAATCAAAAGTATTTTAAATTCCTGGTCTGAGAATTCTAAATTTCTGCCATAGTTGAATCTGACTCCAATGCCTGCTTTGTCTCTTAAAGCTGTGTTTTTACCTCCTAGCATACCTTGTAATTTTTTGTTTATAATTAGATGTGATATATTGGGTTAAAGAAAGTGAGGTAAATATGCCTTTGCTGTGAGTTTCTATGTTTATCTGGCTAGAATTTAGGCTGTATTTGCTGCTTGCTGAAGCTATAGGTATTAGAGACTAATTTTTCCTCTTTTATTCTTATTTTTGTCTTCTCTGGTTCCTCTGGGTTTCCCTCAGTCAGTGAGTCAGTTCAGTCGCTCAGTCATGCCCGATTCTTTGCCACCCCATGAACTGCAGCACACCAGGCCTCCCTGTCCATCACCAACTCCCGGAGTCTACTCAGACTCATACCCATTGTGTCCGTGATGCCATCCAGCCGTCTCATCCTCTGTCGTCCCCTTCTCCTCCTGCCCGCAATCCCTCCCAGCATCAGGGTCTTTTCCAATGAGTCAACTCTTCGCATGAGGTGGCCAAAGTATTGGAGTTTCAGCTTCAGCATCAGTCCTTCCAATGAACACCCAGGACTGATCTCCTTTAGGATGGACTGGTTGGATCTCCTTGCTGTCCAAGAGTCTTCTCCAGCACCATAGTTCAAAAGCATCAATTCTTCAGCGCTCAGCTTTCTTTATAGTCCAACTCTCACATCCATACATGACTACTGGAAAAACCATAGCTTTGACTAGGTGGACAAGACTTAAACAAACTCTTAAGCTTTGAAGTTTGTTTCCCTGTAAAGCACTGTTGACAGTACAAGAGTCTGATAGATGTGGTTGAAAATGTGGGATCAGTGGAAACATCCAATAGTTCTGTAACTAATTCTCACTGAGTGAGACTGTGATGTGAACTGGGACATTCAGAAGAACCTCTCAGCTTTTTTCCCATTAGATGTACCAGGAAGCCTAGAGCAAGCTGTACCTTGGCAAGTCCTTTCTCCTACAATGAAGGCTAGATGTGCCTAGAGTTAGTTAGTTATTTTCCTTCCTTTAAGTCAGTGGGTCTCTGGTAAAACCTACATCATTAGGCTCTGATAAAATGTTGCTTTTCTTATACTTTATTTATTTACCTATCTATTTATATATTTAGAAGTATAATTGACATATAGTTTCAGGTATACAACATAATGATTTAATATTTGTGTATATTGTGAAATGATCACCACATTAAGTTATCTCTTACCATACATAGTGGTTTCTATGTAGCACCATTCATAGTGGTACATAAAAGGACCTCTTTTAGGGAAATCCTTTTTATTATTTAATTAGTTTTTATTGGGATACACTTGCTTTGCAATGTTGTTATTTCCTACTATACAGCAAAGTGAATACAAAGAGCATACATATATCCCCCCTTTTAAAAACTTTCCTTCTCGTTTAGGTCACCCCAGAGCATTGAATAGAGTTCCTTGAGCTATAAAGTAGTTCTTTTTAATTGTCTATTTTATACATAGTATCATTAGTATATATATGTCAATCACCATCTCCCAATTCATCCTATCACCCCCCTTTCCTCCTTGGTATCCATATGTTTGTTCTTTACGTCTGTAAGATCGTCTATACCAGTTTTTTCAGATTTCACATATATGTGTTCAGTTCAATTCAGTCTCTCAGTCGTGTCCAACTCTTTGTGACCCCATGGACTGGAGCACGCCAGGCCTCCCTGTCCATCACCAACTCCCGGAGATTATTCAAACTCATGTCCATTGAGTTGGTGATGCCATCCAACCATCTCATCCTCTGTCGTCCCCTTCTCCACCTGCCCCCAATCCCTCCCAGCATCAGGGTCTTTTCTTTTTTTTTCCCCCCCAATTATTTTTATTAGTTGGAGGCTAATTACTTTACAATATTGTAGTGGTTTTTGCCATACATTGACATGAATCAGACATGAATTTACCTGTGTTCCCCATCCTGAACCCCCCTCCCACCTCCCTCCCGATCCCATCCCTCTGGGTCTTCCCAGTGCACCAGCCCCGAGCACTTGTCTCATGCATCCAACCTGGACTGGCGATCTGTTTCACACTTGATAATATACATGTTTCGATGCTCTTCTCTCAGATCATCCCACCCTCGCCTTCTCCCACAGAGTCCAAAAGTCTGTTCTATACATCAGTGTCTCTTTTTCTATCTTGCATTAAGGGTTATTGTTACCATCTTTCTAAATTCCATATATATGCATTAGTATACTGTATTGGTGTTTATCTTTCTGGCTTACTTCATTCTGTATAATGGGCTCCAGTTTCATCCACCTCATTAGAACTGATTCAAATGAATTCTTTTTAATGGCTGGGTAATATTCCATTGTGTATATGTACCACAGCTTCCTTATCCATTCATCTGCTGATGAGCATCTAGGTTGCTTCCATGTCCTGGTTATTATAAACAGTGCTGTGATGAACATTGGGGTGCACATGTCTCTTTCAGATCTGGTTTCCTCGGTGTGTATGCCCAGCAGTGGGATTGCTGGGTTATATGGCAGTGCTATTTCCAATTTTTTAAGGAATCTCCACACTGTTCTCCATAGTGGCTGTACTAGTTTGCATTCCCACCAAGAGTGTAAGATGGTTCCCTTTTCTCCACACCCTCTCCAGCATTTATTGCTTGTTGACTTTTAGATAGCAGCCATTCTGACTGGCATGTAATGGTACCTCATTGAGATTTTGACTTGCATTTCTCTGATAATGAGTAATGTTGAGCATCTTTTCATGTGTTTGTTAGCCATCTGTATGTCTTTGGAGAAATGTCTGTTTAGATCTTTGGCCCATTTTTGATTGGGTCATTTATTTTTCTGGAATTGAGCTGCAGGAGTTGCTTGTATATTTTTGAGATTAATCCTTTGTCTGTTCTTCATTTGCTGTTATTTTCTCCCAATCTGAGGGCTGTCTTATCACCTTGCTTATAGTTTCCTTTGTTGTGCAAAAGCTTTTAAGTTTCATTAGGTCCCATTTGTTTATTTTTGCTTTTATTTCCAATATTCTGGGAGGTGCGTCATAGAGGATCTTGCTGTGATTTATGTCAGACAGTGTTTTACCTATGTTCTCCTCTAAGAGTTTTATAGTTTCTGGTCTTACATTTAGATCTTTAATCCATTTTTAGTTTATTTTTGTGTATGGTGTTAGAAAACTATAAAACACTGATGAAAGAAATCAAAGAGGACACAAATAGATGGAGAAATATACCGTGTTCGTGGATTGGAAGAATCAATATTGTGAAAATGAGTATACAACCCAAAGCAACCTATAGATTCAACACAATCCCTATAAAGCTACCAACGGTATTCTTCACAGAACTAGAACAAATAATTTCACAATTTGTATGGAAATACAAAAAACCTCAAATAGCCAAAGCGATCTTGAGAAAGAAGAATGGAACTGGAGGAATAAACCTGCCTAACTTCAGGCTCTACTACAAAGCCACAGTCATCAAAATAGTATGGTACTGGCACAAAGACAGAAATATAGGTCAATGGAACAGAATAGAAAGCCCAGAGATAAATCCACATACCTATGGACACCTGATCTTTGACAAAGGAGGCAAGAATAAAAAGGAAAAAAGACAGCCTCTTTAACAAGTGGTGCTGGGAAAACTGGTCAACCACTTGTAAAAGAATGAAACTAGAACACTTTCAGGGTCTTTTCAAATAAGTCGGCTCTTCACATCAGGTAACTCAAGTATTGGAGTTTCAGCTTCAGCATCAGTCCTTCCCATGAACACCCAGGACTGATCTCCTTTAGGATGGACTGGTTTGATCTCCTTGCAGTCCAAGCGTCTCTCAAGAGTCTTCCCCAACACCAATGTTCAAAAGCATCAATTTTTTGGCACTCAGCTTTCTTTATAGTCTAACTCTCACATCCATACATGACTACTGGAAAAACCATAGCCTTGACTACATGGACTTTTGTTGGCAAAGTAATGTCTCTGCTTTTTAATATGCTGTCTAGGTTGGTCATAGCTTTTCTTCCAAGGAGCGAGTGTCTTTTAATTTCATGGCTGCAGTCACCATGTGCAGTGATTTTGGAGCCCAAGAAAGCAAAGTCTGCCACTGTTTCCACTGTTTCTCTATTTTCCATGAAGTGATGGGACCAGATGCCATGATCTTTGTTTTCTGAATGTTCAGCTTTAAGCCAACTTTTTCACTCTCCTCTTTCACATTCATCAAGAGGCTCTTATTTCTTCACTTTCTGCCATAAGGGTGGTGTCATCTGCATATCTGAGGTTACTGATATTTCTCCCAGCAATCTTGATTCCAGCTTGTGCTTCATCCAGTCCACCGTTTAACATGATGTACTCTGCATATAAGTTAAATAAGCAGGGTGACAATATACAACCTTGACATACTCCTTTTCCTCTTTGGGACCAATCTGTCGTTCCATGTCCAGTTGTAACTGTCGCTACCTGAACTGCATACAGATTTCTCAAGAGATGGATCAGGTGGTCTGGTATTCCCAAATCTTTTAGAATTTTCCACAGTTTATTGTGAGCCACACAGTCAAAGGCTTTGGAATAGTCAGTAAAGCAGAAATAGATCAAATTGGCAACATCTGCTGAATCATCAAAAAAGCAAGAGAGTTCCAGAAAAACATCTATTTCTGCTTTATTGACTATGCCAAACCTTTTGACTGTGTGGATCACAATATATGTGTTAAAGTATGATATTTATTTTTGCCCTGTATGAGAGTCTCAAGTTCCATCTGTGGTCTCTAAATATGAACCATTTTTGTTCCTCTTTATGGTTAGTGATATTCCATTGTATATATGTGCCACATCTTGATTATGCATCCTTCTGTTGATGGACATTTAGGTCGCTTCCATGTCCTGGCTGGGCTTCCCAAGTTCCATCTGGGGTCTCTAAATACGAACCAATTTTGTTCCTCTTTATGGCTGAGTGATATTCCATTGTATATATGTGCCACATCTTGATTATGCTTCCTTCCATTGATGGACATTTAGGTCACTTCCATGTCCTGGCTGGGCTTCCTAGGTGGCACTAGTGGTAAAGATCCCACCCACCTGCCAATGCAGGAGACATAAGAGACAAGGGTTCAATCCCTGGATTGGGACAATCCCCTGGGGGAGGGCATGGCAACCCACTCCACTGTTCTTGCCTGGAGAATCCCCATCTAAGAGAAGTCTGGTGGGCTATAGTCCATAGGGTTGCAAAAAGTCAGACATGACTAAAGTGATTTAGCACAGAACAGAGCACATGTCCTGGATATTGTAAATAGTGCTGCAATGAACACTGGGGTTCATGTTTCTTCTGAATTATGTTTTTTTCTGGGTATATGCCCAGTAGTGGGATTGATGGGACATATGGTAGTTCTATTTTTAGTTTTTTAAGGAACCCCTATACTGTTCTCCACAGAGGCTGTATCAATTTACATTCCTACCAACAGTGCAAGAGGGTTTCCTTTGCTCCACAACCTCTCCAGCATTTATTGTCTCCATATTTTGTGATGATGGCCATTCTGATCAGTATGAAGTGATACCTCATCGTAGTTTTGATTTGCATTTCTCTAGTGAATTAGTGATATTGAGCATCTTTTCATGTGTCTGTTGGCCAATCTTTTGTCGTCTTTGGAGAAATATCTGTTTAGGTCTTTTGCCTATATTTTGATTAGGTTTTTGTTTTTTTGATATTGAATTGCATGAGCAGTTCAATATTTTGGAAATTAACTCTTTGTCAGTTGCTTCATTTGCCAATATTTTCTCCCATTCTGAGGATGAACTCCCTTATTAGGTTGAACAGAATAAGCAGAACAAAATATTCTGGGAGTATTTCAAAATGGTTATTTCTTTACTTCTCTTACCCACCCACTCCCACCAGAAGAACAGGAGAATGTTTCTCCAATGTATGTCCTGAGAACCTAGTAGAGGTCCTGGAGATAAAAGTTCACAAAATTACATGGTCCATTCCCTTCCTCACTTAAGACTTTGTCTTTCATACTAGTCTACACTGAACTTATAGAAATTTTTGAATTACACTCTAAGTATTCCTACCATAACTGGGTTCATTGACTATTTCTATTCCTGGACTTCTGCTGTAAGTAAACTGTGATTTTCTGTACCTACCTCTCTCTCCAGTTTTCAGGGCAATGATTTATTCTATGACCTCAATTCTCTGATGACTCAAGAAGTGTTGATTTTTCACTTTAGTAGCTTTTTTCTTGTTGTGAGGTTGAGTGTGGTAACTTCCAAATTCTTTACATGTCATACCAGAAACTAGAAGTCAATATCATATGCTTTTAAGGAGAAATATTCCCCATACTCCATATGCTGTCTCTTTGGATTATTTTTCCTGCTTCTGCACCTTCTCTTATATGGAAATTCTCTTACTACCTGTAAATATGATGAACATTTCATGCTCATTCAAGGTCCAGGTCAATTGATTCTCCACCAGTGCGCAGTAGATTCTCTTCACAGAGAACATTTGTAGTACTTATTCTCTACCTTTGCATACTGTTCGTGGGGTTCTCAAGGCAAGAATACTGAAGTGGTCTGCCATTCTCTTCCCTAGTGGACCATGTTTTGTCAGAACTCTCCACCACGACCCATCTGTTTTGGGTGCCCCTTACAGGGCATGGCTCATGGTTTCATTGAGTTAGGCAAGGTTGTGGTCCATGTGGTCAGCTTGCTTAGTTTTCTGTGATTGTGGATTTCATTCTATCTGCCATCTGATGGATAATGATAAGAGGCTTATGGAAATTTCCTAATGGGAGAGACTGATTGAGGGGGAAAACTGGGTCTTGCTCTGATGGGCAGGGCCAAGCACAATAAATCTTTAATCCAATTTTCTATTGTAGGGTGGGGCTGTATTCCCTCCCTGTTGTTCGACCTGAGGCCAAACTATGGTGGAGGTAATGAAGATAACGGTTCAGTTCAGTTCAGTTCAGTTGCTCAGTCTGTCCGACTCTTCGCGACCCCCGACCTCCTTCAAAAGGTCCCATGCCACACTCAGTGCCCCAGACCCCGCAGCAGGCCACGGCCAGCTCACCCTTCCACGGAGACTCCTGGATACTCATGGGCAAGTCACAGTCAGTCTCTTGTGGGGTCACTGCTCCTTTCTTCTGTATAAAACTTTCTCCTATACAAAAAAGAATTATGTAAGAACTATACAAAAAAGGTCTTCATGACCCAGATAACCATGATAGTGTGATCACTCACCTAGAGCCAGACATCCTGGAATGTGAAGTCAAGTGGCATGTAGGAAGCATCACTACAACAAAGCTAGTGGAGGTGATGGAATTCCAGTTGAGCTATTTCAAATCCTAAAAGATGATGTTGTGAGAGTGCTGCACTCAATTTGCCACTAAATTTGGAAAACTCAGCAGTGGCCACAGGACTGGAAAAGGTCAGTTTTCATTCTAATCCCAAAGAAAGGCAATTCCAAAGAATGTTCAAACTACCACACAATTATATTCATCTCACACACTAGCAAAGTATTGCTCAAAATCCTCCAAGCCAGGCTTCAACATTACATGAACCGTGAACTTCCAGATGTTCAAGCTGGTTTTAGAAAAGGCAGTGGAACCAGAGATCAAATTGCCAACATCCATTGGATCCTCAAAAAAAGCAAGAGAGTTCCAGAAAAACATCTACTTCTGCTTTATTAACTATGCCAAAGCCTTTGACTGTGTGGATCACAACAAATTGTGGAAAATTCTTAAAGAGATAGGAATACCAGGCCACCTTACTTGCCTCCTGAGAAATCTGTATGCAGATCAAGAAGCAACAGTTAGAACTGAACATGGAATAACAGACTGGTTCCAAATAAGGAAAGGAATATGCCAAGATTATATATTGTCACCCTGCTTATTTAACTTATATGCATAGTACATCATGTGAAATGCTGGGCTGGATAAAGCACAGGCTGGAATCAAGATTGTCAGGAGAAATATCAATAACCTCAGATATGCAGATGACACCACCCTTATGGCAGAAAGTGAAGAAGAACTAAAGAGCCTCTTGATGAATGTGAAAGAGGAGAGTGAAAAAGTTGGCTTAAAGTTCAACATTCAGAAAACTAAGATCATGGCATCTGATCCCATCACTTCATGGAAAATAGATGGGGAAATAGTGGAAACAGTGGCAGACTTTATTTTCTTGGGCTCCAAAATCACTGAAGATGGTGACTGCCTCTATGAAATTAAAAGACACTTGCTCCTTGGAAGAAAAGCTATGACCAACCTTGACAGCATATTAAAAAGCAGAAACACTACTCTGCCAACAAAGGTCCATCTAGTCAAAACTGTGGTTTTTCCGGTAGTCATGTATGTCTGTGAGAGTTAGACTATAAGGAAAGCTGAGCACCAAAGAATTGATGCTTTTGAACTGTGGTGTTGGGGAACACTCTTGAGAGTCCCTTGGACTGCAAGATCAAAGCAGTCAATCCTAAAGGTAATCAATCCTGAATATTCATTGGGAGGACTGATGCTGACACTCCATTACTTTGGCCACCTGATGGGAAGAAATGACTCATTTGAAAAGACCCTGATGATGGGGAAGTTTGAAGGTAGGAGGAGAAGGGGATGACAGAGCATTATATGGTTGGATGGCATCACTGACTCAATGAACATGAGTTTGAGTAAGCTCTGGGAGTTGGTGATGGACAGGGAAGCCTGGAATGCTGCAGTCTATGAGGTTGCAAAGAGTCGGACATGACTGAGTGACTGAAATGAACTGAACTGAACTGATTCTCTGTACCAACCATCTGACCCAAACTTCTGTTTTGCTTTGACTTTTTTTGATTACTTTGTGACCTGATATTTCAAGAGAGACATGTAAAAGCCCTTAAGTGAAATAGGGCCTCACTTTTTGGGTTGGCCAAAAAGTCCGTTTGGGTTTTTCCATAACATCTTAAAACCCAAACTTTTGGGCCAACCTAATAAAACAACCTGAGAATTGATGTGATTCCTTTTACCCTAAGGGTCTCCTGAGATCTTGCTGGATGAATACAGAGGCAAGAAAATTCATGAATTCTGACCTTAAAGGACATGCTCTCCCTACCTTTCAATCTCAAGCTTCCAATCACCCATAGGGTGATTTTGTAAGAATAAAAAAAAAGACATTCTTCCCTTAAGAGGTCTACTTCTAGCACTCACTCATTAGCATAGTAATTTTGTGAGAGCAAGGTGCTTTACTACCATCTGCAAGGAAATGTTGTAATACGTGCACATCTATGAAGCTTACCCTGTGAATGGAGCCTTCTTGGATATGCATGTACAATCTGCACAACCAAACTGGGAGGCCCTGCCTCTGATTGCTTAAGACATTTAAAAGGGATTCTCAGTCAGAACCATAAAAAAGCAGACCTCCGAATCCCTCTTATTAAATTTAAAAGCCAACAACATTTTACTTCTTTAAATGTTCTTTTTATGCTCAATTAAATCTCTTCTCTGTTCATTTGACTATTCTATGTTCTTCAAAACCCAGCCTAAGTCCTACCTTCTCTAAGACAATTTCAGTCACTCCTGCAAACCTCATTGTTCTCCCACATCTCTTAAAATCTAAACCACTGATCTACCCCATAGAGTTCATTATATGTTGTCATGCCTTGTTCACTATTATGTTATAAATGTTAGCTTTTATACTTAAGGAGGTTGGGGTGCCCTGAACCCAGAAACAGAAATTTTTACTTTGTCTTATGTCCGCCATTGACTTTATTTGGAGGCATTGAGTGGTCTTTTTGTAAACACATTCTGGTTGGATGATAGTATCATTAGGAGACAAATGAACTGTCTCCTGAACTTTTGTTTCTGTAACCTTTCATTGTCCACCCCTTGCCTCTCAGCTATAATTAATCCTCTCCATTGTTTGCAACTTTATACCTGGATAAAGACATAAACCATGAACAACAAACACTACCTTAGATTGAGAGTGTGAATGAAATTACCACAAAAATGTAAAATAAGCAAAGGGTGGTTCATATACATTTCTAGTGAATTTGGGGTCCTTCTTTTTTGTTTGTTTTTTAAATTTTTATTGGAGTATAGTTGATTTACAATGTTAATTTATGCTATAGAGTTATACAGATTTCCACTTTTTTAGATTCTTTTTCCATATAGTTTATTGCAGAGAATTCAGTAGAGTTCCCTGAGCTAGAGTAGTAGGTCCTTGTTAATTATCTATTTTATATATAGTAATGTGTATATGTCAGTCCCAATATCCAAATTTATCCTTCCCCCCAATAACCATAAGTTTGTATTCTACACCTATGACTCTATTTCTGTTTGGTATTAAATAAGTTCATTTGTACCATTTTCTTTAGATTCAACATGTAAGTGATATGATACTTGTATTTCTCTGTCTGACTTACTTCATTCAGTATGACAGTTTCTAGGTCCATCCATGTTGCTGCAAATGACATTATTTAGTTCTTTTTTATTGCTGAATAATATTCCATTGTATATATGTACCACATTTTTATTCATCCCTCTGTCGGTGAACATTTAGGTTGCTTCCATGTCCTGGCTTTTGTAAATAGTGCTTCAGTTGAAAGTGAAGTGCATGTATTTTTACAAATTATGGTTTTCTCTGAACATGTACCCAGGAATAGGATTGCAGGATCATGTGGTAGCTCTATTTTTACTGTTTTAAGGAACCTCCATATTGTTCTCCATAGCGGCTATCCCAAATTAAATTCCCACCAACAGTGTAGGAGGGTTCCCTTTTCTCCACTCTCTCTCCAGCATTTATTTGTAGACTTTCTGATGATAGCCATTCTGACCGGTATGAGGTGATACCTCATTGTAGTTTTGATTTGCCTTTCTCAAATGTTGAATATATTTTCCCATCTGTCTGTCTTCCTTAGAGAAATGTCTATTTAGATCTTCTGCCCATTTTTTATTGTTTTTTTTTTAATTGAGCTGCTTGAACTGTTTGTGTATTTTGAAGATTAATCCCTTGTCAGTTACTTCCTTTGTAATATTTTCTCCCATTCTGTGGGTTGTCCTTTTGTTTTGTTTATGATTTCTTTTGCTGTGCAAAAGCTTTTGAATTTTGTTAGGTTTTGTTTGTTTAGTTTTGCTTTTATTTTTATTACTGTAGGAGGTAGGTCAAAAAAAACTTTATGTCACAGAGTGTTCTGCCTATATTTTCCTCTGTTTCATAGTATCCAGCCTTACATTTAGGTCTTTAATCCATTTTGAGCTTATTTTTGTATATGGTGTTAGGGAGTAGTCCAGTTCCATTCTTTCACATTTAGCTCTCTAGTTTTCCCAACACCACTTATTGAAGTGACTGTCTTTTCTCCATTTTTTATTCTTTCTTTGTCACAGATTAATTGACCATAGGCACATGGGTTTATCTATCTCTGGACTTTATATCCCATTCCACTGATTTCTGTTTTTGTGCCAGTGGCGTGCTGTTTGGATGACTATAGCTTTGTATGTATTCAGGGAACCTGATTCCTTCAGCTCTGCTTTTCTTTCTCAAAATTGCTTTGGCTATTCAGAGTCATCTGTGTTTTCATACAAATTGTAAATTTTTTTCTTCTAATTCTGTGAAAAATGCCTTTGAGGGGCTACACTGAATCTGTAGGTTGCTTTGGGTAATCTCATCATTTTCTTAGTATTGATTCTTCTAGTTCAAGAATATAGTATATCTCTCCATCTATTTGTGTCATCTTTGATTTCTTTCATTAGTACCTTATAGTTTTCGGGTACAGGTCTTTTGCCTACTTAGGTAAGGCTGTTCCTAGGTATTTTATTCTTTTTGATGTAATAGTAAATGTGATTGTTTGCTTAATTTATCTTTCTGATCTTTTGTTGTTAGTGTATAGGAAGGAATACACAAGATTTCTGTGCATTAACTTTGTATCCTTCAGCTTTACCAAATTCATTGATGAGCTCTAGTAATTTCCTGGTAGCATCTTTGGGATTTTTTATGTATAGCATCATGCCATCTGCAGACAATGACAGTTTTACTTCTTTTCAAATTTGGATTCCTTCTATTTCTTTTTCTTTGCTGATGGTTGTGGCTAGAACTTCCAAAACTATGTCTCACTAAGAGGTAAGAGTGGGCATCTTATCTTGTTTTTCACTTTAAAATAAATGCGTTCAGTCTTTCACCATTGTGAATGATGTTTGCTGTGGTTTGTCATATATAGGCTTTATTATATTGAGGTCAGTCCCCTCTATGCCTACTTTCTGGAGAGTTCTCACCATAAATGCATGTTTATTTTTGTCAAAAGTTTTTTCTACATTTATTGAAATGATCATTGGGGTTTTTTTAGTTATTTTATTTTTTTAAATTGGAGTATAGTTGCTTTACAATGTTGTGTTAGTTTCTGCTGTATAGTAAAGTGAATCAGCTCTGTATACATATATCCCCTCCTTGGACCTCCTTCCCATCATCCCCCATCCCATTCGTCTGGGTCACAGAGCACCAGGCTGCACTTTCTGTGCTAGACAGTAGGTTCCCATCTAGATAACTGTTTTACAAAGACTATATGGTTTTTATTCTTCAGTTTGTTCATGTGGTGTATCACATTGATTTACATATGTTGAAGAATCCTTGCATCCCTGGGATAAATAAAAATTGATCATGGTGTATGATCTTTTTAATGTGTTGCTGAATTTGGCTTGCTAGTATTTTGTGGAGGATTTTTGCATATATGTTCATTGGTGATACTGACTTGTGATTTTCTTTTTTGTGGTATCTGTGCTTTAAATGTTGGGGTGATAGTGGTGAATGTGGGGTGGTAATGTTGGGGGGGTGTCCCTTCTTGTGCAATTTTTTTGGAATAGTTTCAGAAGGATAGTGCTAACTCTCCTCTAACTGGTTGATAGATATTACCTGTAAAGTCATCTGGTCCTGGACTTTCGCTTGTTGAAAGTTTTTAAATCACAGTTTCAATTTCATTACTTGTGACTAATTTGTCCATATTTTCTATTTCTTCCTGGTTCAATCTTCCTGTACTTTTCAAAGAATTTGTCTGTTTCTTCTAGGTTGTCCATTTTATTGGTGTATAGTTACTTGTAGTAGTCTCTTATGATCCTTTGTATTTCTGTGGTATTCATCGTAATTACTTTATCATTTCTAATTTTATGGATTTGAGCTTTGCCCTCTTTTTTATCTGATGAGTCTGGCTAAATGTGTCAGAGAACCAGCTTTTAGTGTCATTCATCTTTTCTATTGCTTTCTTCATCCCTATTTCATTTCTTTCTGCTCTGATCTTTATGATTTCCTTCCTTCTACTAAGGGTTTTGTTTGTTCTTCTTTTGTTTGTTTGTTCTTTCATTGTTCTTCTTCTTTTGTTTGTTTATCTTACACCCTAGTTGCCTTGGGTGTAAGATAAGGTTGCTTACTTGATATTTTATTTCCTGAAGTAATATTGTATTTCTGTACACTTCCCTCTTAGAACTTCTTTTGCTTCGTCTATAGGTTTAGGATCATTTTGTGTCTTCACTTGTCATTTTTCTCTAGGTATTTTTTACTTCCTCTTTGATTTCTTCAGAGATGCATTGGTGTTTAGTAACATATTGTTTATCCTCCACCTGTGGGACTGTGTTCCTGTCTTGCTGGGGTTTTGGCCTGAGGCTTTCCAGCACTTTCCAGCCTGCAAGCTGTTGGGTGTGGCCAGGTCTTGGTGCCAAAATGGGGACCTCTAGGAGAATTTATACCAATCAGTATTCCCTGGTGCCTCTGTTCTTGGCTCATAGCAAGCTACAGCCAATCCCTCCTCCCCAACCCCCAGGAAACTTCTAAGGACTAGGTAGGTCTAGCCCTGGTTCCTGTGAAGGTATTGCTTTGTGCTGGATCCCAGTGCACATGAGACCTTGTGGGCACCCTCCAAGAGTGGAATCTTTTTCCCCCAGCCCTATGGAGCTTCTGCACTCAAGCCAAATTTTAGTGGTTTTCTTGTCAAGGCTGTCTCTCTCAGTGTCTGCCAGTATTTATATACACAGACACACATGCAAACACACCCACACTGCACTGGGTCCTGAGAGAGGTTATTTGCAAGAGATAAAAATGGATTCAGTGCAGTGTATGCCCTCAGGGAGGCTCTGAGTCTTGCTGGTGCAAAAAAACAAACTCATAGAGTACAGTGAGTGCAGGAGAGTAAACGGGTTTAAGTGGCGTGCCAGAGCTCATAGGAGGGAGAGGAGGTGAGCCAGAGAATCAGAGCAAAAGGGGCTTTGACCTGGATGATGAACTCAGAAGTTTATTTGGAAAAAAGAACAAAAGAAAGTGTTAATGATGGGCATGGAAAATACACCAGAAGCAAAAACACAGTTAAGGGAGGTGGAGAGATGCGCTGGATTCCACTAGGAGATACATTTGTAGTAGCACTTCGAAGATAAAGCAGACGTGGGAAGAGGTCAAATTTTTAGAAAGTCGATTCAGTAAGTTGTATCTTCGAGTCCTTTTTATCTGAACGTTCTGCAATCCCAACTCAAACTTGCTTAAGTTAAAAAAAGAAAGGGAAAGATGGAAGATGGAAGGAAAGGAGAGAAAACAATTTATTAGTGTACATATCTTTCAGTTCAGTTCAGTTCAGTCATTCAGTCATGTCCAACTCTTTGGGACCCCATGTACTTCGGCACGCCAGGCCTCCCTGTCCATCACCAGCTCCCAGAGTTTACTCAGATTCATGTCCACTGAGTCAGTGATGTCATCCAACCACCGCATCCTCTGTCATCTGCTTCTCCTCCCACCTTCAATCTTCCCCAGCTTCAGGGTCTTTTCAAATAAGTCAGTTCCTTGCATCAGGTGGCCAAAGTATTGAAGTTTCAGTTTCAGCTTCAGCTTTCAGCTTTCAGTTCTTCCAGTGAATATTTAGGACTGATTTCCTTTAGAATGGACTGCTTGGATCTCCTTGCAGTCCAAGGGACTCTCAAGAGTCTTCTCCAACACCGCAGTTCAAAAGCATTAACTCTTCGGTGCTCAGCTTTCTTTATAGTCCAACTCTCACATCCATACATGACTACAGGAAAAACCATAGCTTTGACTAGACAGACCTTTGTTGACAAAGTAATACCTCTGCTTTTTAATATGATGTCTAGGTTGGTCATAACTTTTCTTCTAAGGAGCACGCGTCTTTTAATTTTATGGCGGCAGTCACCATCTTCAGTGATTTTGGAGCCCCCCAAAATAAAGTCTTACTCTCTTTCCATTGTCTCCCCATTTATTTGCAGTGAAGTGATGGGATAAGATGCGATGATCTTAGTTTTCTGAATGTTGAGTTTTAAGCCAACTTTTTCACTCTCCTCTTTCACTTTCATCAAGAGGTTCTTTAGTTCTTCACTATCTGCCACAAGGGTGGTTTCATCTGCATATCTGAGGTTATTGATATTTCACCCAGCAATCTTGATTCCAGCTTGTGCTTCATCCAGCCCAGCATTTCACATGATGTACTCTGCATATAAGTTAAATAAGCAGGGTGATAATATACAGCCTTGACGTACTCCTTTCCCTATTTGGAACCAGTCTGTTGTTCCATGTCCAGTTCTAACTGTTGCTTCCTGACCTGCATACAGGTTTCTCAAGAGGCGAGTCAGGTGGTCTGGTATTCCCATCTGTTTAAGAATTTTCCAGTTTGTTTTGATAGTATCTTTAGTTGTACATATCTTTAGGTGTACCTGGATCCAGGTGTTTTAAGGTAGCATCAAGAATGTCCTTCTCCAATTTTAATCACATCTTCCTCTCTCATGATGACTAATGACCACCAACATTTCATACTTCCATTCTGTTAATTCAGCAATGCCAATGGAAAGGGAGCTTCACTTGTGTAATGACCCCAGCAAGTGATTCCATGATTGTCTCATTGGATAGATTTATTCCATCTGTCAATCTCTGCACCAATTACTGAGGTCAGAGGGACAAAATGCTTTGCTTGGCTCTCTCACAGTGTGCAATCCTAGATCCCAGGATCGAGTCAGCTGTACCCAAACCACTGAATCTAGTGTAGGGGAAGAGAAGAGACAGTTTTCCAAAGAAAACTAGAAAGCTATTTCCTGAAGGGAAATGCATGCAGGGCAGAAAACAATGAGACAAACCACCTACAAAGGCCTTAGAAAACTAAGCAGAGGGCATCTTATGAAGCAGACATCAGTGAATAATAGCTAGAAGTCAGAGGAAGCAATTTAAAGATATCTTGGAGGAGTACAAACTAGACAGAACCATTCAGGAGAGTGTGTAGCGTGGAGTCAGGCAGGCTTCATAGCAATGCAGCCCCAACACCAGTACTCTGAAAGCATGATGATATTCAATAGACTTTGCTTTTTTTGTGGTCTCTTATCTTCACTGTCTATTACAGTAGTCACTAGCCATATGTGGCTATTTATATTTAAATCATTTAAAATTAAATTAATTAATTAAATTAGAATTCAGTGCCTCGCTTTCACTATGCACATTTCAAGTGCCCAGTAACAACATGTGGCTGATAGCTACCATATTACATAATACAGAACAGAACAATGCAGAACAGAACATTTTCAGCATTGCAAAATGTTCTAATAGGTAGCATTGGATTAAACTATCACTTCCATCACTTCAGTTAATTTTCCCAAGAAACATATGTGCTCAGACATCACAGTTTTCTTTCATTTGCTGACCAATTTAAAATAATGGGAAAAGGAGTAGAATTATTCTGCTTGTGATAGATCCAATATAGAATATCCGATGAAAGGCTTAAGTTCAAACCTGAAATTCAATTAAAAATGTTGATTATCTATACATTGCTACACTTATCCCCCTGTGTGCTCTCTTTTTCTCTTCCTCTAAGCATGTCCTGTCAGGTTGGAAAATAAGTTGTGATTATTGGAAGCCAGTCAGGCTGATTAACAGACACCAATTAAGTATCTATTGAAAGGAACAAACATGAGGCTGGTTAATTCTGGCTTTAGGACTCCATGGCCTTCTATTGGTATTATGCAGGCCTCCAGCAGGGTCTAGGATAAGGTCTCCAATTCCTCTGTCAGCCACCCTCCAGGCACCCTGGATGCTCCTGATAACATCAAGGGAAGCCTGGTGTTCCAGGACTGAATCTTGTAATTGAGGAAAATTATTTACAACTACCACATCCTGAAATTGTAACATATGTTTCTTATCTTAAAGGAAATCTTATGGCACATGTAAGATGTCTTTTTGATTTTATGAATGAATTGGGAGTGTTTTGAAGCATCACAAAGGGAATGGGATGGTAGCCATCATAACAAGACTCTATGCCAGGAACCTGACAACAAAGAACCCTGTCATGTAGGAATTTTACCCATTGTTACTGATGAGGAAGCTGAGGCTTAGTGAAGTCAAGCAAGTTTACAGATAATTCAAATGTTGCCAGTAAGTGGCAGAGATGGGACATAAACCCATCATTGTCTGACACCACATTATACTCCAGCAGTGTTTGTGCTGTGCAGATAAGAAAGCACAGCCTTCGACTGGGACCACCTCCTCCACTTTATCGTAAGTCCACACAGGCTCCAACTGGAAAGCCTTAAGAATTTGGGCTGCGTTCAAGTTGGAAGTTTTTACTTTTGTCACGGGCATATGTGTTGGGATCTTGGCCCATTTCTTGTATGCATGTATTCATTGAATCATTCTTCCAGCAAACAGTTATTAAGAATCTGTTGTGCATCTATGTGTTGGGGATATAGAGATGAATAAAGAAGGCCTTTCTGCCTTCTAATAGCTCAAAATACCCTCTATGATATAGATACATCAATAAACTATTACAAAGCAGGGTGACAGGTGTAATGACAGGAGGAGACGTAGAGTGTTCTGCCGTGGCCTTCCACAGGTAAGGCGGTGGAAGGAGCAGCCAGCGAGGGAATGCATTGTGGAGAAATTAAAGATAATAGCAAAAGCAACTAAAAGTTAGGTCTCTCTTTTTAATATCTCCATGTGATAATAAATTCTAGGCACTGTCAGCAATAAAATTCCCCTCCTCTCCAAAATAATTTCTTGGTGTAAATTCTAAATAATGGCTGGTGTTACAGTCTAGTTTAAATAATGTATACATAAGCAAGAAATTGGCACATTTTTGATGCTTTTCCTTTAGGAAACGTTTCACTCTATCTGTAAGTTAATTCAGAGAATTCTCAGTTATACCATCAACTCACCGCCCCCAACTCCTCCATCCGCCAACACACACCTGACTGCACTCGCTCGTTCCCACAGTCAGTTCATAACAGTATAGAAGCGTTCTCCTCTGATGTTGTCTCCACCCTCTGTAGCACAATGTATTCCTGAATTTAAACAATAGATTCCAAATAAGCATTGAGAGCACAATGGTTGGGAGGATGACAGAGCAAGTTATTTCCTGCCAAATGACCTCTTACTTGATTCAAAATTGAAAACAAAAACAGTAAGAGTTTTATTATAGGTAAGAAGAGATTTTAATTTCTACGTGAAATCTTTAAAGATTGTGTAAAAACCTTTGAAATTGGCATCTGTTCTTTTAAAATTGTTTTAAACTAGTGAACACATTCGGAAAATAGCAATTATAATAGTATGAATTCTTATGCGATTTCAACTGAAAATAATTTCATCATTTAGGAGAGGTGTTAAAAAGTATGCTGTATATATCTGATACACTAGGTCCAAGCACTGGTCTTGTGAGTTCGGAGAAGGAGGCTCCTGAACCTCCATAGACTTGAGGGAGCTCCATGCATTTGAAGAGTTGGAGATGGTGGAAAGCTAGGATAGGTGTTGTGAAGAACAAGAGCTAAGTTTGATGAGACCATCAGGGACCAGGTAAGGAAGGCCAGAGGCTCAGAAGGTTTTGAACAGGGAGGGAAGTGGTTACATTTGTGCACTGAAAAGTCCATTGAGAAGTATGACCACTGGCAGCAGCCTAGTATTTTGTCACTTTATTTATTTATTTTTTTACTTAAAAAATTTTAGCAACTTATTTTAAATTAATCTCAGGCTTACAGTAAAGTTGTAAAAAGACTTTTCAAATATTTTTTGCCCAGAATCCCCAACAGTTATATCGTAGGAGGACTGATACAATACTACAGCTATACTACTGTTATCTAATCTATAGACCTTATTTGAATACCACCACTTTCCCACTAATACCATTTCTTTTGGTCTAGTATTCAATACAAGGTATCACACTGGATTCAGTTATTATGCTTTTGCTTAGATCTCCTTGAATTTGGGACAGTTCCTTAATCTTGCTTTGTGTTTCATGACCTCAGCATGTCTGAGAAGTGCTGGCTGTTATTTCTGATCCTCCGTGGAAGTTTGTCTGCTGTCTCTGCGTGATTTCTTTCTGATTTTAATTTTTTGCGGAAATACAGAAAATTGATATTTTTGTTCTTTTTAAAATACATATCAGAAAGCACTTGTTGATTTGTGACATTACTGATGATGTTAACATCACTTTAAGGGGATATACACTTGGTTTCTTCACTGTACTTATTATTTTTTTTCCACTTGTAAGTATATTGTGTGGAGATATTTTGAGATAATGTAAATATCCTGTTTCTCATCTTACTTCCACCCACTAATTTTAGCATTCACTAATCAATTTTGCCTGAAACAATTTTTACTGTGAGGTGTCTCAAATGATGCCTTTCTATTTCCACAATTTCTTCTGCATGACTTAGTTGGAATTATGCTATAAAGAAAATCTGTCTTATTTATTTGTTCATATCAGCATATAAATGTATAAATGTACATTTATATAAATATCAGTATAAATCAGGATAAAGCCATGGAGTCTTATTTTAATCTATGAATTATAACTGATTACTGTCATCATTTTGTTCCTTAAAATTTCCTAGATTTGGCCATTGGAAGCCGCTTTAGGTTGACTTCTGAGTCTTAGCAACATTTCCTAATGTTTTTTATTGCTAAAACAGCATGCATAGATAGATAGAAAGATAGATAGATATAGTGAGGATTTTTTAAGGGGAAAAAAAAACAGAATTTGGATATTAGGTCTCTTTTTCCCATTACTAACATTAGATGACTTGATATTGTCTCACAACTCTAGGATACTCTGTTTCATGTCTCCCCACTTCCATTCTTTTTTCTTCTTATGTTTCAGTTGAGTAATTGCTAATGACTTATCCTTCACCTTAACTGATTATTTCCTCAGCTATGCCAGTCTACCAATGAGTCCAACAAGAGTGCTATTCAAGAGTGCTATTACCAATTTTTCTTTCTAGGATTCATCTAGGAATGGATATTTCCTATAGTTTATTTCTTCCCAAATTACCCATGTTTTTATTTTTTATGAATGCAGCTTACCAGTTTACTGGAGCCTTTTGCATGTTAATTATATTTATGTTTGATTCCCTCTCTGATGTTTTTAACATCTGGTTTACCTTTGAGCATTATTCTGCTGATTGCCTTCTCTCTTAGCAGTGGGTGCATTTTCTGCTTTTTAGCATCTTGTTATTTTTGATTGAATGGCAGACATTGTGTATAGATCAGCTGAGGCTGAGGTAAATAGTATTTTTGCCTAGAAACAGGCATATATTTCTTCTGGCAAGCCATTGAGGGGTTTAGTAAGTCTAGTTAAGACTTGAACTGAGTTTAGTTTTATTGTTATGTATAATGTACTCCATCTGTAAATTCTTTAGCATTACCTTGTGTTTAGGTTGGAGTCTCTGGCATGGGATAGCATGCGTCAACTGTCAACTTTCCCCATGCATCTGTGCAAGAGTGGTTTCTCTCTGCGCTTTTGCCATCCTGTACTTTAGTAACTTCTGTTTATATCTGTGTTATTTTCTCTTGTGCTTTCTTTTAGTCTGTTTTCTTATACATTGTTTATATTTTTGTTGAGCTGAATATTTAAGTTTTTAACTTTGATTCATTTTGATTTATGAGAGTATGGTTATTCAGTTTCTGAAAATCATTGCTTTAAGTGTATCCATAGATTCTTATAATCAGTGTTTTTGTTATCATTAAGTTTTTAGATTCTGTATTTTCAATGTGTACTTTCCTTTTACATGAGGTGGTTTTCAATTACAGGCGGAAGAGAGTTTAGAATTTTTTGTTTTCTCAGTGATAGTGAAGTGCTCATTGGTTTTTTGCATAGTGATCAGACAGTAAGTTATATTTCTATTTTATGAAATACATTACTATTTTCTTTGTAACTTAATATGAGATCAATTTTATGATGACCCACAAGTAGTTTAGAAGAAGGTATGATATATTCCTTGTTATCAGTGTGTGATGTGTGTCTGTGTTATCAGTGTAAGATGTGTGTGTGTTCTTGAAACCGTAAGGGTTTTTCTTTTATCTTTGAAGTATAATAGTTTTATATTATTATCTCGGTGTTGGAAAAGATGTTTACTTTCCCAATAATTTTATGGGTCCTTTCAATATGTAGATTTAAGTTTTCTTTTGTTTCTGGACATAGTATTGAGTTACAGTTTTAAAATATTAGATATACTAAATTACCTTGGTTTTCTTGCTCTGGCCATCCAATTATATGTATGTTATTCCTTCTTTGCCTGTTTCTCATTACTAACAGTTTTTTTCTGTCTTTCTTCCTTCTTGACGTATCTCATTTTCATTATCTTGGATATTTCCTACCTTTATTCCATACCATTTATTAAATTTTCATTTGAACCTATTTTTCCTTGAGAATCTTGCAATTTAGTCTTAATTTCTGGAATAATTTTGCTTATTTTAGTCATTTTATTTCATTGGTTTGATGAACTGTCCTTTCTTTATTTTCTTATATTTTTGTTTCTGCCTTTTGAATTTCTGATTCAAGGTGATTTTTCATATTTCCAAATGCTTGCTCATTTATATGTAATTAACTGCAATGTTGTCTTGCATGTTATTTCTACTTTATGATTATTTTTTGAGGGAGAATTTACATCAGCTTAATTGAGTTGAATCTTCCTTTCTGATCCATATTATAATTTTTAATAGATTCTTGTTTCCCATGGATATTTTAAAGATTTGATAATATTTAGATTTCTAATTCAATGCTGCCCTCTTCTGCCAATTCTAAAGTCCATTTCTTTAGTGGAGTGTGTGTGTGTGTGTATGTGAGAGAGAGAGAGAGAGAATGGGAGGGAGGGAGGGAGGTGAGGAATATGGTCCATGTCTTTTATTTTTTGTGAGTCTTTTTGTTTTGCTTGTTCTCTTCCAAAACTCTAAACTTTTCCAATTTGTTTATTTTCTCCTTTTCTGTTTTTCAAGGGAATCATCTCCCTTTCCTTTTGTTGTTCCTCTCCCTGAAGCCATGCCTTTCAAAAGCTGCCATTTGAAATCATGTGTACTTTTAAGCATCTTTCTTGTCATCAATAATTATATTTATCAATAGACATTTTTTAAGTACTTTCACACTTAAGGTCAACTTTCTCTTTTTGGCTGTGGTTTCGAGAAATCTTTGTCTACCTTTACTTTCCATCTCCTCATTTTCTTATAGTTTTTTTTTTCAAACTTGTTCAGCTTTTGGTAGGAGTATGAGTAAGAGATCACCAAGATTTGATAAGTTTTATTTCTCCAGTTATTGTAAAGTTTGATAATCCTCTGTGTTCTAGTTATGCTGAGATTGCAGGCAGGGTTTATGTAGCTTCATTTGTTCCTTTTATTGTTCTTTCTTATTTTTATAGGATATATGCAAAGTGTAGACCTAGCAAGCTGCTATTGTTTTCAGCTCTCCTGAAGTTCTCAAAGTGTGACTGTAGAACAGCACACCAGTTTTATAATCAAAGATTTAAAAATGTTGAGGCTCATTGGGTAGTATACCCCAAACTATACAGTTCATCAGTGACAAAAACTGACAATAAAGTAGCTATTTGAAAGCAAGTGCTCCATTAAGCCTTTCTTCCCAAACTGTGGAGCCTTAGTTGTTTTGGTGGCTGATTCTTCTCTGTAGAAATAACTAGACTTCTGCATGATTGTCCCTAAGGTGGGTTGTGGGATGTTTTTTCCCTATTCACTAAATGTACCAGGTCCCTCTCAGAAATGTGCATTTTGGTCTTTTCTAGATTCCATTCCTTCCATACAGAAGAACATCTGTAATAGTGATTTCTGCCACAGATGCTAAAGTTATAGGATATAGATGCATGCCCAGCAGGACTCAAGACCAGTAATGAAAGCTATCATTTCTGATTTTTCTCTGATGCTTTCTCTTATTCAGACTTTTTTTTTTTTTTTTTGCAAGGGGGAATGGATTCTCTCACTCTCACTCTTACTCTCCCCATTCCTGGCAGCATTTTATTGAATATGATTGAGTAGGTCAGTAATATAAACTGATAAGTTGCATAGAAATGTAATACAAATATAAAGGCAGATTTCATCAAACAAGTTTAGAATGGCTCCAAGTTTTAAAAATAGTTACAAATAGACTTGTCATCAAACCTCAATTTAGCAGCAAACATGACAGCAAAATAGAATATTGTCTTAAAAATTTGTTACCTGTATATCTACCTTACCCATCATGTCTATTATAATATCCTAATTTCAAATAAATATTTTGACCACTTTAGGTCACATGTCAAAATTTTCATTTAGTCAACACAATCGCCAAACCCATAAAGCATGTGATATTCCAATATCCCAAACTCAGTGATTATCATCCACAAAACTGTAGTATTGTTAGTAGCTGTGGTAATAATAATGATAGATAGCTTTTAGTGAGTACTGTATGTCCACTGGGCTAAGCAATTTGTTGTTTAATTTAATCATCATAAAAATCCTGTAAGTATTCTGTAGGCCATGCCTTTTCCTAAGTTTACTATAAAATATCTTTCTCTTCACCAAACTTCTTGGAAGAGTCTCTACTTCATGACTTTCCTTTGCATTCTCTTAGCATGTGGCTCCTGCCCTCATTACTGTATTGAAACTTATCACCAATAATCATCTTATTGACCAATGCAAAGGCTTCTCTTTATTTCTTATCTAGGTGGACCTTTCTTAAAGCCTTTGATATTGTTGACCACTCAACTTTTTGTGCAGTTTTATTTATTATTATTCATTTATTTGGCTGCATCAGGTCTTAGTTGCAGTACATGGAGTCTTTATAGAAGCATGGGATCTTTCTTTGGTGCTCAGCTTTCTTTATAGTCCAACTCTCACATCCATACGTGACTACTGGAAAAAGCATAGTTTTGACTAGATGGACCTTTCTTGGCAATGTAAGGTCTCTGCTTTTTAATATGCTGTCTAGGCTGGTCATAGCTTTTTTTCCAAGAAGCAAGCATCTTTTAATTTCACAGCTGCAGCCACATTCCACAGTGATTTTGGAGCCCAGGAAAATAAAGTCTTTCACTGTTTCCATTGTTTCCCCATCTATTTGCCATGAACTGATGGGAACAAACACCATGATCTTAGTTTTCTGAATGTTGAACTTTAAGCCAACTTTTTCACTCTCCTCTTTTACTTTCATCAAGAGGCTCTTTAGTTCTTTTCCACTTTCTGCCATAGGGCTGTGTCATCTGCATATCTGAGGTTATTGATATTTCTCCCAACAATCTTGATTCCAGCTTGTGCTTTATCCAGCCTGGAATTTCACATGAGGTATTCTGTATATAAGATAAATAAGCAGGGTGACAATATACAACCTTGACGTACTCCTTTTCTGATTTGGAACCAGTCTGTTGTTCCAGGTCCAACTCTAACTGTTGCTTCTTGACCTGCATACAGATTTCTAGGAGGTGGGTAAGGTGGTCTGGTATTCCCTTCTCCTTAAGAATTTTCCACATTTTGTTGTGATCCATACAGTCAAAGGCTTTGGTGTGGTCAATAAAGCAGAAGTAGATATTTTTCTGGAACTCTCTTGCTTTCTCTATGATCCAACGGATGTTGGCAATTTGATCTCTGGTTCCTCTGCCTTTTCTAAATCCAGCTTGAACACTCAGAAGTTCATAGTTCATGTAATGTTGAAGCCTGGCTTGGAGAATTTTGAGCATTAGTTTGCTCGCGTGTGAGATGAGTGCAATTGTGCAGTAGTTTGAATATTCTTTAACATTGCCTTTCTTTGGTATTGGAATGAAAACTAACAGCTTTTCCAGTCTTGTGGCCCACTGCTGAGTTTTCCAAATTTGCTGGCATATTGAGTGCAGCACTTTCACAGCATCATCTTTTAGGATTTGAAATAGCTCAGCTGGAATTCCATCACCTGCACTAGGTTTGTTTGTAGTAATTCTTTCTAAGGCCCACTTGACTTCACACTCCAGGATGTCTGCCTCTAGGTGAGTGATCACACCACCATGATTATCTGGGTCATGAAGAACTTTTTTGTACAGTTCTTCTGTGTATTCTTGCCACCTCTCCTTAGTATCTTCAGCTTCCATTAGGTCCATACCATTTCTGTCCTTTATTGTGCCCATCTTCGCATGAAATGTTCCCTTGGTATCTCTAATTTTCTTAAAGAGATCTCTAGTCTTTCCCATTCTATTGTTTTCCTCTATTTCTTTGCATTGATCACTGAGGAAGGCTTTTTTATCTCTCCTTCCTATTCTTTGGAAATCGGCATTCAGATGCAGAGTAAATTTACAATCAGGTTTGCTCTCTGGCCCTCTACAAAAAAAGAAAAAAATTGATGATCCTTGCTTTTGGTTATTGAAGAGTATACTTAGCAAATGTTAAGTGTAAGTATATACACATGTGTGTATGTATGTGTATATATATATATATATATATATATAGTATCTTTGATATCACTGTTTTAATTCATTCTAATTTGTTCACCCTAGATCCCATGACCTTAACTGCATCAAGAAGAGAATGTTCCAGTAAGTGAGGAAAAAATAACTTCTATCCAGGAATGTCTCACACTACTCATTTCCTTTCTCAGGAATTCTGTTCTGCCATGAGGCACTTCTCTTATTTTGCTAAACCATTGGATGGTTTGGAGAAAGAATTGCTGTGGAATCATAGTCTTAGAAGATTTAAAATAACGCAAAATGTTTCTCTGGGGAAATATATTTTGGAAAAAAAAAAACTGAGTATTTATGGCTTTCCTCAACACTGATTTATAAGTCTAAAATAATCAGCCAGAGCCACTGGAGACTAGGCTTCCTGGCTGATGCAGAGAGAGGCATATTCAGTGAATGCCTTGTGTCCTTACATGTTGCTTTGGCAGGGTGTTAATGGGATTACCCACGCTTCATTTGGACAAGGCTTGGCCCAGAATACATATCTGGTTCATACCTGAATACCAAAGGAGAGATTCCTCCATCATAAACATCCCTAAGCCCCTGCATTGATGTTAAAACCTTGGATGCCTTTGTTGTGGCCCTTAATTCTGTTAATAGCCCTAGGTAAAGATTAGCTGCTCTTGTCAATTTAATTCAGCTTCAAACAAAGCAACAAGGTCACTATTTTTTCCCCTTCTCTCCCTCTCTCCCTTTCTCTCTCTCTCCCTCTTTCTCGTTGCCAGCAAACAGGATTGAGTTGTCATGTAGCTCTAATAGGCAGCGTGGGGAATCGTTAGTCCACCTCAACGCCCTGACTGATGGGCACTTCACTTCAATCATCTGCCTGAGCAGTAGTGGCCCAGTACTATTGACACTGTGTCAGCTGCAAGAGAAGATGCCTTAATCGGCCTCGACACCCTCTGCATTGATTTGACAAGTTGCTGTAATGACCTTCTTGTTTTTCTGAAGGATTACTGTTTACTCAGGAGGTGCTGCTGACTAAATGTACTGCATCGTCATGGAAACGCTGCTGGTGGAGGCTGCCTCCCCACCAGGACTGGGTGGAGGGTGACATTGATAGGAGACTCTGAATATTTCAATGAACTGGTCTGTCCCAATAGTACTAATTCCAGCCCATTAATCAGATCTGCTCTGAAGAGCCAACTAGAATTAGGGACCAGCCTTGTCAGGTCCCCTGTAAAAGACAGTTTGCTACAAAACTCATTTTTCCCCCCAAAATCCATGTTGAGGTTTACTTATAGTGAGAAGGCATGGTTCACTGTGGCTACCTCCTGAGTGCACCTGGAAATTGTGATCATTTACATATTATTGAAGGAGCCTGCTTTCTCCTTCACAGACACACCCCTGCATTAGAAGAAGGGACAAGAATGGAAGGAAAGGAAACAGTACTTGTAACTGGCAATGTGTCAGCACGGTTACATTTATGAATAAGAATTGCTCTATAAATGGTAGCTATTGTTATTATTTTATTTCATTGATTCTAAGATAGAAAATGTGCACCCCTAACATTCCTGAAATCAAGCACATCTTATAAATCAATCTCTGTACATTTGTTGTCAGCCAGGTGGCACTTCTGACACAGGAGAAAATGTTCCATTCACATTTTCTAGTAAGAACAAAAACAACAGCATCAAAGTCTCTTAGATTTAATATTGCAGATTTTTGTAGTGAGTGCTTTAGACAGATTACTTCTTTGAATTTTTAACAAAACTCGTGTAATTGCATATTGTATTTGGCTGCAAGAAACAAGAGCCCTGTCTACAGAGGACTAAATGCAAAAGGATTTATTTCTTTTTCTCATTAACAAGAAATCTAGAAGTAGGAGTTTGTTGGCATTGTCTCGGCAAGTCAAGGATTTCAGATCCAAAGTCTCAGCAATTCTCTTTATCTTTTCCTCGTGGGTCCAAGATAGCTACTGAAGTTAAAGGCATTGCTTCCTAACTGCAGTTGAAGGGAGAAAAAGAGGAAAGAGCATAGCTCTCTTCAGCCCCCTTCAAAAGGATTCTTCTACATCACTCTTAACCATTTCCACCATCTTCCATCCAGTGGTAGATGAGTGGTAGATCTCATCTACCCCTCCTATATTCAAGAAAAGCTGGGTCTTTAAAAAATCATGGCATGTTGCCATCCCTACCAAAACTGGGATTATTGTCACCAAGGAAAAAGAGCAGGAAGGATATTAAATAGACAACTCTAATGTATCCTATGAGCAAAATGCAACTGTACATATGCCCATTGTATAGATCATGAATGGAAGCTTTAAGAGGTTAAGTGATTGAAGCCTCACAACTGTCCCAAGAAAGAAATATTCTTCTTCCCATACTACAGATAAAGGGTAAGCCAAGTTTACAGAAATTAGGGAGTTTGCTCTCACTGTCACACATCTACCTTATTCTAGAATTTTGGCACCATGTACTATACCACAAGTCATTCTAGGGAAGGCTTAGATTCAATGGCAAGACAGTTTGAAGATGGAAAGAGGAACTGGGCTAGGAAATATGATTGAGACTTTGTTTTTCTTCTTCCAGTGATTCAGCCAGTGGTCATGAGCAGAATCTATTTTGTGGTTGTGTGTGATTTGTTTGATGTTTATTAAGTGAGCACAGAACGTCTGGCTACTTTTTCAAGACTCTTGAATGGAGACCATCTGCTCATTTTTACTGCTTATTTTGAGGCTTATTGGCCATGCAAGTGTTTTATCTCTTGGGCTTCTGTTGACTCCTGACTTCCCTGAAAAGTCCTGGGCAACTTCAGCTATAAATTAAAGACTACTTAGAGGACAAAAAAAAAGAAATTGAGACCTGGGTGGAGGGTAAAGAACTGTAGAGTCCTATACATGGTAAAATAAGGAGAGATGACCGTATAAGGTGATCCTGAGTTAAGGAGCCTGGGTAGGTAAGGAGAATTCTAATTCCCCTTTCCTATGAAAGCTACTCTTCCCACTCACAAGCCCAACCCCCAGCACACAACATTACATGTAGTTCTGATGGGGCTATTTATACTGAAATTCCACTTTTAGCCCCCTGGTCCTAAGCTGTGCTCTGTCTCCGGCTAGACCTGGAATGTAAACAAATACAGTGATTAGTCCAGTGATTGGCAGTGTAAACCAGGTATGACCATTTAGAAATCTCCCTGAGATTCTAACTCTTAACAGTGAAAGAATGTCCTTGTTTTTTCCAATGATGAGCCTTTAGTATAAAGGTCTAGGGATGCTAATACTATCTCTTACTACTGGGAAGAGACTTATCTGCGAATGATACAGTCATTCAGTGGGGAATGAATCCAGACATGGCGACATAGCCAGAGCCCTGAAAATATCATTGAGCACCTGGATCTACCATTGTCTGACCTGTGACCTATTTCAAACTAAGTTAAACAAAGGAACAGCAACGAAAGAAAAACAGCAAGAAATCTGTTGTCTGGTGCAACTGGAAAGTCTCTATCACTTTTGATAACAGTGATCCTGACTAAGACTAGGAATGAAGCACCTTGCTAAATAAAATCAACTAAAAAGTTTAAAGGAACATAACCAAGGCAATAATCCAAGACTACATGAAGGACAGATAAGGAGTGAGTTGAGAAGGATGGCTCAAAACTAAGTTTGAGACCATGGAAGGTGAGATATTGCTTTTCTTCACACAGTGAATGTATACATATAAGTACATATTTGAATGTATGTACATACAAACATGCATACATATATGTGTATGTACACATGCATATGTACACACATACACATATATACCTTGTATTATCTCATGGATGTATGTCTGCATGCACAGGTCTATGTATGTGTATATACAGTTATTTTTCAGATCTATTTAAGTGCTATTGTGATTGAGTTGATAGTGCTTATAGACAAATCTGAATTTTTGCCAAGGTCCTTTTTATCATTTTCTAAAGCAACAAATAAGAAAAAAAATGTTCCTACCCCATTCACAAAAAGGTCAATGAATTTTTTGTGTTTTTCTATGGTCTAGTGGCTAACTGAAAACTCTCTGTATCTCTTGCCCCAGCAAGAACTTCAGAAACACAAAAGCTGATGCAGTGTCCCTAGTTCTTAAAGCCCCTCCTCCAGACTTTTTCCTTTAATGAGTTTAAAAATTCAATAATAACTATGCATATGGGAGTAGAATCCATTGTGTCATCCTTGTTTAAGTGTTTCACTATTAACCTCTTACATTTATAAATATTTTCAAGGGAGAGTGCATGCATATTTCATATGCTATGCTGAATATGCTTTCTACACAGGTTGCCAGAAGGCAAAATACAAGCACATGAAATGTTCAACTAGATCGTATGCAACTCAGTTAAATAAATACTAAGATGACAGACTCTAACAGTAATTCACTATAAAATTGTTAACAGACAGTGCATTGTCTGTTATGCCCAAATTGTGTTACCAGTGAGTCAAATTAAAGGGCGAAGAAAGTTAGATTTGTGTGTCACTTTAAATTGAAGCCTGCTTCAAAATGCTATCGAGCATAATGAAAGAATACCTATAGACCATCCTCTGTTGGCATGGTAATGTATTAAGCTAAGATAAATGGGGCAGTCATCTGAAGAAGGAACTAATGTTGACCAAACCAGCAGTTAACAAGCTGGGTACCTGACATATATCAGGTTTTGAAAGACAGAAAACATTAACAGTCCTGCTGATCAAGATCTGATGAGGGTTTAAAAAAAAAAAAAGAAAGAAAGAAAGTTCACTGGGTCTTGCTAACCACAGATCTAAAAGAAAAAGTCCCTTTTAAAAAAACTGAACTTCCCATTTCATGTGTTCATTTTCGGCTGTGCTGGGTCTTCATTGCCGCACAGGCTGTTCTCTAGCTGCTGCAGCCAGGGCTGCTGTTCGTTGCCACGCGCAGATTTCTGGAGGCAGTGGCTTCTCTCGTTAAGGAGCGCGGGCTGCAGGGCCCGCAACAGTACTTTGTAGCACATGAGCTCTGCAGCTGTGGCTCGAGGGCTCCGGAGCACAGGTTCAATCGTGGTGACGCATGGGCTGAGTTGCTCTGTAGCACGTGGGATCTCTCCTAACTGAGGTTGAAGCCACGTTTCCTGCATTGGCAGGCTGCTTCTTTCACCACTGAGCCACCAGGGAAGCCCAGAGTCAGTTGACATGAAGGCAAGTCAGATTCCCAGAAGTGTGGAATCACTTTTTGTAGTAGCAGGGTTTGCAATGGTTGGGAGGATTAGACCTCATTCTCCGTACCACCACCTCAGGCCCCCACCCCAGCTATGTCATCTCAGGATAACGACCAGATGACTTAAGTTCCCCCATGAAGTGTACTTCTTGGCAGGAGAAAAGAAAATTCAAACTGTGATTTATGTTTCAGGGCTTCAGTGATGTGGAAATTTCTGTTGTTGTTATTATTTTTTGATACTTGGGGGTTCTTTAGTTTGTTTTTCTCAGTTTACATCTTGAAAGATTTGTGCTACTCCACCATTGCAGGCCAGAATGCTATCTTATTCAGAGAGCAGGTTAGTACCATCATGCATCTGCTGGACCACAACCATGTCCACTCCTTCCTCAATGGAGTCTTAGGCCATGAGCCTGGGAAGGAGCTGACATTCAGTGCCCCAGTGTGCCCATCCGTTTCCTTCTCTGACCCTTTCTCCCCCATCCAATTTGAGTGGTCTCCACGCCTCTCTTTTCTTTATATTTTACTTATTCATAATGACCACACACTGAGATACTCAACTCACACTCTACCCCTAAGACATGCCTCCTTAAATTGTGTCGTCTGTGATTGGGACCATACAACAATTCCAGAGATAGTATATGTATATCTACCTGTCTGAGCCCTGAGGCAGCTATGACATGGACTGAAATGAACTGGTCAGTGAATATCAAACTGAACATGTGTACATCTGAGTGATCCTAGGCATATCTGTGTATGCACGTGGCTGTCAGTCTGGGGAACATAAAGAACAGTGACCTCTGTATTGATGAAGACATCTGTCAGGGGCTGAGATATATATATCCCTCTGCTCCCCTAACCCAGCCATGGATAAGTAGATACCCTGATAACCCCCTCTCTACATACCTGTATTCATGAGAATTTGATGGTAACAGATAACCTTTCCTGCATATAGTAATACACGTGCGTGTTAATAGGAGTCACGTGGTGATCAGATACATTAGTGAGAATGCTAAGATTGTAGGATTTGGAACCTCTTAAGCATCCAGTGGGATCTTCCAGTTCCTCTCAAAACCATCTTCAGAAGTAGTCACCTTTGTGATTCCTATAAAGAGCTGGGTCTTACTGTGGACAAAGCCCCATCATTAACCTGTGCATGTTTTTCTTGTGCAGCAACAGAAACATGAGGTCGGTCCAGCCTGGGGCGGTTTCTCTCCAAGAGAAGATGGAGGAAGGACAGCTAAGTGACTGGAAATTTGACTTGCCTTCATGTCAAGAGATGCCTTCACCTTTTGGAAACAACAAACCCTTTGTAGTGTCTCAGTGGGACCATCAGTGGGGCATGACCCTCTCCTGGACAAGGTAAGAGCTCTGTTATGTTTACCCGGCCTCTGAAGTGCTTCTGAAGCATCACCTCCTTTCCCTCACCAGCTTTACACTCCTGGTTCTGTCCATCACATCCATTTCCCCAAGTGGCATCTGCCTATTGCCTCCAGGTCTGTAGAAATTGTCTCCATCTGCCTCCTCACCTGGAAACCTCTCACTGACAATCTAAGTCTCAGCTTCTAGTCCCTTCATACAATACTATTTCAAAACCAGTGGCCCTTAAAATGTGCCCCCCCCCAAACCATCAACACTGATAATGTGTGCGAGCTTATTAGAAATGTAAATTCATGTGTGCTTATCTTGCTTATCTTCTTAAGAGTATGGAAACAAATAACTGTGCAGTTCCCATTCATTGTGAAGTCTCAACAATCAGACCCATTGTCCTTCAGAGCCGAGAGTGCGCCTGTTCTTGCCTGATCCTTTGTGTCCAGGTGTTGTTGCTGGGAGAGGTTCTGAGCCTGACTTCGGGGGAGCTCAGTAAATATTTATTGAATGAATAGATGATTTACAAGTGGATGGGAAGCAGAATCATAAGGCAGTAGAAAGTCAAGGCTCTGAGGCCAGACTTTCTCAGAGCATATCCTGGCTCCTATATTCCTGGTTCTGTGGCCCTAGGACAGTTCCTTAGTCTCTATGCTTGCTAGCAAAAAAGGCATGATAATGGTACCGATTCTGTAGGCAGCGTGTGGATTTGATACATTAATACTGATAAGTACTTTGAACAATGCATGTCATCTAGTTGTTGTTATTGTTTAGTTACTCAGTCATGTCCAAATTTTTGTGACCCCAATGACTGTAGCCCACCAGGCTCCTCTGTGCATGGGATTTCCCAGGAAAGAATACTGGAGTGAATTGCCATTTCCTTTTCCAGGGCATCTAATAAGCACCCCTTATTATTAGTATGAATTAAGAAGGATTTTAATTATGACATATTCCTGTTGAAGGATTTCACTGGCTTTCCCCAAAGGATACTTGGAATTAGAATCTGGATTATACATACAGACAGTCTGTGACTTATGATAGTTCGACTTATGATTTTTCAGTGTTATGATGACGTGAAAGCAATGTACATTCAGTAGAAACTGTACTTTGAATTTCTCATTTGGATCTTTTCCTGGGCGAGTGATACGTATTACAAGACCCTCTCAGGATTCTGGAAGCGGCAGCCACAGCTTGCAGTCAGCCCTGACTGACAACCAACACACTTATAACCATTCAGTACCCAGGCACCCATTCTGTTTCTCACTTTCAGTGCAGTATTCAATAAATTACTCAAGAGATTCAGCACTTGATTATAAAATAGGCTTTGTGTTAAATGATGTTGCCCAACTGTAGGCTAATGTATGTGTTCTGAGCATGTCTAGGGTGGGCTAGGCTAAGGTACAACGTTCCATCAGTTGGATATGCTAAATGCATTTCAATTTGTTATGTTCTCAACTCATGATATATTTATAGGGACATAACCCATCGTAAGTCAAAGAAGAGCTGTATATATATTATCTTCTGATTTCTGTTTCTTGGCACTTCTCAACACAGTGTCTGGAGAAGAGCTTTATTTGGTGATGTCATTTTCTACCCATTAGCAGTGTTTATAAATTTGAGACAGAGCTGAAGAGAGCAGAATTTGCTGAAGTCTCTCTTACTCCTCCCTTCTCACCTCTCCTTTTCCTCAGCCCCCATCTTCTTTTGGGCTTCCCTGGTGTCTCAGTGGTGAAAAATCTGCCTGCATTGCAGGAACTGCAGGAGACGCAGGTTTGATCCCTGGGTTGGAAGATACCCTGGAGGAGGGCATGGCAACCGACTCCAGTATTCCTGCCTGGAGAAGCCCATGGACAGAGGAGCCTGGCAGGCCATAGCTCATAGGGTCTCAAAGAGTTGGAAGCAACTTAGCACACATACATCTTCTTTTTCCTCCTATTTCCTGCTTTTCCCTTTTCTTTCTTGCTGCCTTTCTATGCATCTCTCTCCTCTCTCTGCCTCCCCTTCCTCTTCTCCCACACTGACTTCCTCCTTTCCTTCCTCTCTCTCACCCAGATGCTTCTGGAACCATCACAACTGGTTTCTGCCAAAACAATTAAATGCCACAAAACGTCTAAAATATTATACATGACTCTTAACAGCCCAAATGAACATGGTAGGAAAGTATCCAGGGAAAAGAAACATTACTGCAAGTAAAGTATTCAAAGTTATTTTTTCACCATACCTGAAATTGAACTTCTTTGCTGTGCTTTCAGCTGAGAACATCTTGTTACAAACTGTCCCCAAAGCAAAGGCAAGAGGGGATGCCTGGGGACCCCTTGGGTACCACCTGGTATCCCAGCCCACCAGCAGAATGCCAATCTCACCCACCTTGCAAAGCAGACAGACTGCAGGCCTCATGGCTGCTGTCTTACATCAGATGCTTCAATCACCCCTGCAGCCTGGAGGGGGTCTAAAATGGAGAGTTCATGGTCGCCCTGTGTTCAGAGGGTCTAAAATGGAGAGTTCATGGTCGCCCTGTGTTCAGAGGCTGAGTATGCCCCTCACATGTACTGAGGAGAGGATTCTGATGATCGGTGGGAGGTTGGACAAGATGACCTCAGAGATCCCTTCAAAGTGGAAATTCTGTGATTAGGGTCAATTCTTCACCTCCGAACTGTTGTTGGAGGGAACTGGAATTCTGCTGGACTCTGGGTCACCCCACCTCAGCTCTCAAACCACAGAGGCCTTTTTTAATGGTCAGCATCCCCTCAGCCCTCTGACTGTCATCCAGCATAACTCCTCTGAATTCCACCTTAGCTCTGTACTCTTTCTCAGATATAAACAGTAAGTCAAACACCTCTCTTGAAGTGGCTGCAAAGAAGGGGTGTTGCCCACCCAGGCCAGCTGATTATGGGTTTTTGGTTCAGACGGGGGGTGGCTCAACATAGGAGGCAGTGATGGTGACAGTGGACCATGCCCTTCCTTGACTCCTGCCTCAGCAGAAAAGCCCTCTCCTCCTCTTGGGGGTGCATCCTCCTCCCTTTTTAAAAGTCAAACCAAATTTATACCCCCTTTTCTCTCCCAGCCAAACAGGTGACTCCTGCCAGGCCAGGAAGAGAAAAAGGGCATTGTCTGCTTCTACCTCTGGCTCCACTTCATTTCATTGAGCTCACGCGTTCCCTCTTCATGTCACTGAAAATGTTATTTATCGATCCTACTGACAGCGGCAGTAAATAGAGCCCAGGCTGTTTTACATCGCTGATGAGAAGGCAGGCTCCATAACTCATCAGGCCCAATCTGATTCCACATCAGTCCTCTTCCCCTTTTTTCTCCTCTGTATCTCATTACAGAAACAGGAATTAATACACATAGACAGAAGAGAAATGAGTTCGTCTGCTCTTAGGGCTTTTGTGGGAAAGCAGACATCCTCAGTGGCTCTTGAAGAAAAATGGACGGAGGGTCAGCCCAGTTGCTCACTGTGGACCATTAGCTGTGCCCTGATGATAACAGATAAAAGGGTCCTCATACCCTTGGGCTGGAGCTGAGATTTGGGGATTAGCGTAGAGAGGGCTTCCCAACCATTCTATGGGCCAGGGATGTGGTGAACTGTAAGATAAAATGATGCATTTTCTTGGAATGCCTACTTTAGATTTAAGAAGTAAATATATATTAAAATAAACACAAATATTTTAATGTGGGGTTAACTCGAATAGACATGGATTTTAGTGTGACACTTCAAAGAAATTTCACTTTTGTGATGAGTTCCATTGGAGCTATGCTTCAGACCTCAGTGACGAGCAATCCCTTCATCCCTTCACTCTGGCTTTGGGCCTTCTCAAATAAAACACTCCCAGAAATGAGCCAACCTATTCATCCTTCTCACCATGTTTTAATGTCTATTTATTGGGCTGCATCAGGTCTTAGTTGGGGCATTCGGGATCTTCACTGTAGCCGTGGACTCTCTAGTTGTGGTGTCGGGGGCTCAGGAGCTATGGCGCTCAGGCTTAGCTACTCCGTGGTATGTGGGATCTTGGTTCCCTGACCAGGGATCAAACCCAGGCCCCCTGCGTTGGGAGCAGGAAACCTTAACTGCTGGACCGCCAGGGAAGCCCCTGAGCGCCAACTTCTGACCGCAGGTACATCATTGTCATAGGGCATGTGAAAGGACTACATGTTATAAAATGTCCCACCTTGAGAAACAGAATTCTTGTCATCATTGAGCACTTGCTAACTGAATTAAGGTCGGGCATGGAGAATACTCTGTGGGAGTACAAGAGGACTCTGATCTAAGGAAATCCATGTCTAACTGAGAAAATTAGACAAATGGCAAGCAATGGCTAGACTGTGCCGGTGAACCTTCTGTTCAGACTCTGATAAAACACAGGGCTATCACTGTGAACGTTTATGGGTGTTTAGTATGTTCTAGGCATTGTCCTAAGGGCGTTACCTGTAGTTATCTCCACTACACCGTCTAACAGACCTCAAAAATGTATCTTCATTTATAATTAAAGAATCAAGGCTTAACCAGATGAGGAGTTTTTCCCATGATCCTGCAGTGTTTGCACCAGATTTGTTTGACTTCAGAGCCTCTGATGAAAAGGCTTTCCCCAGGAGCTGTGACCATGCAGGGCAGGGGTGCATGAACATTGCCAAATAAGCCCAATCTTGTTCACTTTTGTCCTCTGGGCACTCAGGCTCCTCGACCCCTCATTGTGCCTCAGGTTCTTCATTTGCAAGAGAAAAGGGATTGACTTAGTTGATCTCAATTCTGAGACTCTGGATATACTTGTGAAAAGGTATACTTGTAAACCTGTCTAGTTTGAACTTCAGTCTACAAAAGCTTGTGATAGGCTTTGAAAATGGGCTGAGAGAACCCTAAACTAGGATTCGGTTATCTATCAGGAGATGGTTCCTTTAATTTTGGAAAAATAGATGCACAATTCATCCTCTTCTTTGAAATAAATTTTGGACACATATGTGTACATGTATGTACACACACATATATATTCACATGTAAAATATATGTTTATACATATAATGCATATATATTCTTTGTATATGTATACAAACACTTATCATTATTATTGCAGTCTTTATTAACTTGCTTGAATTTTAGGTTGACTCTCCCTCTTCTATACTCAAAGTTTAGAGCTCTGAGTATTGAGATATCTGAAAATCCTAGCTTTTATTCCTTTATTTGCCATCTTTAGAAGTTACTGCTGCTTGTTTCCTTAGCTATTTCATAGTTCCTAAACTTTGCTTAAAAGCATTTCTAATTCTTCACATTGAAAAGTGGATTGCAAATGAAGTTTAATACGGAATGTTTTGTACCAAGAAAACTAATGCCCCGTTTTCCCCTCTAATGAATGCCAAAATCATCACAGACTCAAGGCTCATGAATAATGTATATCGTCCAATTAAGTGCAAATGCTGTTCAGTTCTTGCAAGTGGTGTGTGATACCAGTTCTGGCCTTAGAACGGGCACTGAGGGTAGGGATGGAAGAAGAGCGTGGGGAGGGTTGTGGTTGTGTGCCTGTGCGTCTGACAGCTAAGCTCCCACAACTTGTCATGCTCCTTACATCCTGAGAGCTCAACTTCCCGAGCTCGAGTCCACAGAGAGGTGTTTTTTTTTTTTTTCCTAACCATAAATAGAACTTATCTTAAAATTTTAAATCCTCAGGCTCTAATGGCTTGGGAATTCTTGTCTGGTCATATTGTCCTCTGCTTGTGAAACCATCCACTCCAATTGGCCAGCAGACCCCTCACCCCAAGTTGAACTGCTTCAGGTGGTCATCCTCTAGGGGCTGACCCTCTGAGGGAGATGCACCAGTGATTCTTTGTACCCAAAGAATACACTTCACTCTTTTGGCTCCTGATCAAGATGTTCTTCTTCACCAAGAGATCTTGGCAACCTTTGGAGGCTGCTGGTGTGGGTATTGGGTATGTGTTTGTTTATTTTTGTTTTAGCATTTGTTTATTTATTTGCACATAATACTGTGGTCAAGAGCTTCCTACTTCTCCAGGGAAGTTGTCTGCAATGCATCATTGAGGCGACAACTTAACAATTCATACTGATCATTCCCTGTGGTCTGCCGTGCAGATTCATGAAAGCATGAATTGGGTGTGTTCTTGATCTTCCACTGCCAAAAATACAGAGCGTGGAGGACATGATATCAAATCAGTCCTTTCAGACACCTAGTAAAGGTGATTATATATCAGAGCCTCAGTTCCCTCATCAGAAATAAAAGATAGTAACTAACAAATGTTTTATCCAGGTGGGTGTATAGAGTAAAAGCATTGTTATCTATAAATCCTGAAGCCTTGTACAAATGTTTGTAATTACCCTCTTTGCTATGAGTGTATAGACGTCCCCACTATGACTTCATGACTGGACATGACAAATCTCCAGGACTTGGGCTTACCCAAGCCGGATTAATGTTGTTCATAAAAATATTCATCCATCAGGGTTTGCATTTGTAGCATTTAGTTGTGCCACATAACAGAGCCAGCCAGCGGTTTCTTAGAATTACACAGTCTCATAATGAATGCTGGAGACAGAATTTTTTTCAGCCTAAAATCTCTTCTTATAACTCAGGGTTGATGAGTGCTGCCCTGCATTTCTCGATGGATCCAATTTAACACCAGACGAAGCAGTGACTCAGACTAACTTAAATATCTCAAGACGAGTTTCACCTTTTCCTCTGAGGCCGTATCAGTTCAATTGCATAAGTGCAAATTTATTGAAAGTGGTTTGGTGCTTAGCTTTTCTCTATTGGCAGTAATGGAGTTTAAATTTATAGCAGGCTGATGAATTTCAGATAAGAGAACCATTACCTTACAACAACATTAAGGAAAAATATATAACTCCAATTGCTGAACCTCAAATGCGTATTGTTTGAATGAGGGGAGATGGATGAGGTAGGCTGACATTTGCAAATGCAATTCCTTTCCATCCTCATGGTACCAGCCCAGGAGTTTGAAAGCATGGCATATTCCAGAAAGGGCTTGGGATAGTTATGCATTACAAGTGCATTATAACAAAATAGCAGCAGTAGGACATGATCTAGAGGTGAGGGATTTTTCCTTCTCTTAATTAATATAATTGGAGGTGTCTTTTGGCAATAGACCAAGGCTGTCATAGGGCTTGGGTGGTTCATTTGGTACTTGTGACATCCTCTCCCATATGTTATTTTCCTTTTATACTTGGCTTTGTCTTCCCACAGGGTGGAACTCTGGTATTATATAGACTAAAATGAAGGATGCAGTACCCGTGTGAGGTCCAAAGAGGCCTGGGCTTCTCCATTTTCTTGAGACTTCCAGTATATGGGGGTAGTGGGAGAGGAATGAAACTGAAACAGCTTTTTAAAAATTATATGTGTTCTATTTATATGTTGTGTTTTTAAATGTTCATGCTGAGTGAATGAATTCTTTAAGTTAAAAAATGTAATATTATTTGCTACATTAAGATTATCACAGAATTGATAAAATGGGGATTATAGACAATATTTTCACACAATGGAGCACAAATTTTGGATTGTGTGATGTACTTTATCTTTTCCCCATTTCTGTCATGCATCCTAGAAACTGTGTGAATGACATCATTTAGAGATAGTCTCTTTTTAAAATAATTTATTTTGATTGTGGTTGATTTACAGTGTTTCAGGTGAACAATGTGACTCAGTCACACATACATATGTATATCTATTATATTTCAGTTTCCAGTATAGGTTATTACCAACTATAGTTTCCTGTGCCATATAGTAAGTCCTTGTTTATTTTATATAGTAATGCGTATCTATTAATCTCAAATTCCTAATTTATCTCTTTGTCCCTTTCCCCTCTAGTAACCATTAGTTTAATTTCTAAGTCAGTGAGCCTGTTTCTGTCTTGTAAACAAGTTCATTTGTATCTTTTTTTGAGATTACACATATAAGTGGTATCATGTGATACGTCTTTCTCTGACTTAACTTCACTTTGTCTGAATATAAAGTCTTAGCATGAGATGCTTTGTGGGTTTGTGTGTCAGATAACCCTTTCTAGGAAAACGGGGTGTGTGTCTGAGGCAGGGGTAGAAGTATGGAGTCCCCAGCACCACCACAATCCAAGGTGGGACCCCAGATTTCCCCAGGGTGAGAGGCATTTTCCCAGCTTTTAGAGAGAAGGCCCCTTCAGTCCCCAGGGAAACCCCACTTGGGATGATTTCTCTGTGGTCTTCTCTCAGACCAAGGCCCCGTCTTTGCAGTTCATGCTATCCATGGGGAACCAGCCACTACAAATGCCCCAACCCTTCTGAGAAGGGAGTAGCTGAGGAATGAGCCATAAAAATTGTCATTTTATTTATTTTATTAATGTTTAGTTGATTTACAGTGTTGTGTTATTTTCATGGGTACAGCAAAGTGATTCAGATAGGTAGGTAGATAGATAATTCTTTATCCAATTCTTTCCCTTACAGATTATTACCAGATCTGGAGTGTGCTATGCAGTAAGTCCTTATTGATCACCTATTTTATATAGAGTAGTATATATATTTTAATCCCAAAGTTCTAATTAATCCTTCCCCACCCTCACCATTTCCCTTTTGGTAACCATAAGCTTGTTTTCTATGTCTATGGGTCTATTTCTGATTTGTAAATGAGTTCATTTGTATCATTGTTTTGGATTTCACATATAAATGATATCATATGACATTTGTCTTTGCCTGGCTTACTTAAATTAGTACAATAATCTCTAGGTCCACCCATGTTGCTACAAATGGCATTATTTCATTTTTATGGCTGAGTAATGTTCCATTGTATATATGTACCACATCTTTTTTATCCTTTCATCTATTGATGGACACTTAGGTTGCATCCATATTTTGCCTATTGTAAATAGTGCTTGAGTGAACACTGGGGTGCATGTATCTTTTGGAATTATGGTTTTCTCCAGATATATGCCCAGCAGTAGGATTACAGGATTGTTTATGGTAGTTCTATTTTTAAGTTTTAAGAAATCTCTGTACTGTTCTCCATAGTTGCTGTACCAATTTATATTCCCACCAACAGTGTAGGAACGACCCCCTTTCTCCACACTCTCTCCAGAATTTATTATTTGTGGACTTTTGATGATGGCCATTTAGAGTATTGTAAGGTGGATTGTACCTCTTTATAGTTTTGATTTGCACTTTTCTAATAATTAGCAGTGTTGAGTATTTTTTTCATGTGCCTGTGGACCTTCTGTATGTCATCTTGGAGAAATGTCTATTTAGATCTTCTGCCCATTTTTTTATTGGATTATTTGTGTGTTTTTTTTTTTTACACTGAGCTGTATGAGTGTTTGTATATTTTGGGAATTAATCCCTTGTTGGTTGCCTCATTTGCGGAATATTTTCTTCCATTTCATAGATTGTTGTATTATTTCATTGATGGTTTTCTTTGCTGTGCAAAAGTTTTTAAGTTTCATTAGGTCCCATTTGTTTCTATCAACGAATATTTAGGTTGCCTCCAAGTCTTGGCTATTGTAAATAGTGCTGCAGTGAATACTAGGTACATGTATTTTTTCGAATTATATTTTTCTCCTGTGTCATTTTAGACACCATTCCTCTAACCTTTGTCCCAGCAATGTGGAAAGGCAATGGAAGTTCTACACATTCAGTGTCTTTCCTGTTTGGCTTATAATCTATGTCCTATGATATCAGAGTCAGCCCAGCACTTAAAACACAGTTCTCTTTAAGAGAGAATCTTCAGTTTTCTGTAAATAATACCAGAGGGATTTGTGTAGAATGAGACATTCATTTTGTAGTTATTCACACAGCACATTTGAAAGAAAGGGAACTGAATTTAGTTGGCTGGTGGTTTATTATGAAAAGAACTGGCTATTAACTGAACTCAGGAAAGTTTGAATGAAATTAAATAGACAAACACATGATGTTTTGCCAGCAGTTTTTTCAACCAAGAAACAGTTTTTGGTGTGGCCCAATCTTGGAAAGGTTGATACTGTCATTCGAGGCCAGAGCAACTGACTGTGGTCCCTTGTTATAAAAGCCCGTTGGAAATCACCCAGACTAATGTGGCCTCGGGGGGGAAATTGTATTTCAAATGCAAATTGCAAAGCAGTGTCCATAGCTGATCCAAGAACATCGTTTATAATTTTAATATGGAGCCTTTGAGGATCTAACAGTAATCCCAAGCTGTTTGTTTTTAACATAAGGACAATGGTACACGTCAAAATCATAAAACTAAAAGTGACCGCAACTATCATATTACCTTTTGATTCACAAACATAACTTTGAAAATAAGAGATTATTTAGTTCAGTTTTCTTATTTTACAGATGAAGAGACTATGACCTATAGAAATGACCCATGTGCCTTCCCTGGGGTAGAGATTCTAGTCCCATCTCCTCTTTGTAGTGTCTTGCCTGATAGAATTGACATCATGGAGCTTCATGAATTAGGGAGGACAGATTACTTTTTTGGTCCTATTTTAATTTTTCTCAAAACTCATAAAATATCATTAGAGTGCTTTTTAATTTTTTCTGAAAAGCAGGAAATCGTAAGATTGATAAATAGTTTAATGTGAACCTGATGGCTTGATTAATTAATCACCAAGCTGAGGAACCACTACAATTCATATGTCAATTCAGACTATTTTCGGGAAATGATTTGAATCAATTGCTAATGAAATTGAGAAATTTAGGAGCCACTTTCTGACTTCCAAATGACAGGGCTCATATTTAACTCAAGAGATGTGACAGTTAATGACAACATAAAAAGTGCCATGAATTATTTTCCAGATCATGGGAAAATTATAGCATCTCCCCATTGAAACAGCTCACAGCTCATCAGCATGAAAATAAACAGCCTTAATCACATGCTAAGAAATCTTCAATGCTGTTTAAAATCTAGGTTCTTTTTTGAAATAAACAAAGACCATAATCCTCATGAATAATTGTAATATTTCATAACCTCTTCCTTAATACAGAGTGATAGATGAACCTAGTCTAACTGATATTACTCCTCAAATCTTATGAAACAACAAAAAAAGTATGGATCATTGTAATTAATAAATCTAATTACTTTAAATCCTTATACTAAGTAGAGGTTAATTTCGCTTCCCTACTTTAATTCATAGGCTGAGGTTTCCAACCCTTTTTATGTATAAAAGGGCTTGCTTTGTATATCTTTCCATAACTTTTCACTTCTAAGCAGACTCTTTAATGAACTTAACATTACATTGAGATATAACAAGACAGTTGTTATGTGTTAATGAAATATCAATGGCAAGTGGGAAAGTGCACTGATCAATATTTAATCTAATTAAGGTGTGTACAAGGCAATATTATGTAATTAACTTAAAAAAGCATAAGTGATACATGCATGTTTAAATTTTTATTAATATATTTGTTAAGAATTTTTACATCATGCTGTTTTATGGGCTTACTTGAGAGATATAAAATTAAAATGTTTGTCAAGGTGCTACTGGAGCAAGTATTAAATGTGGCTCTTAATCATCTTAACAGTCTTTAAGGTTCCCGTGCAGTTCTGATAGTCTCACTAAGGATGAAAGATGAATTTTCCAACAAACAAGAGTCCATATATAAAACCTTTCTGGAATGGTCTTCTAATTTTTTTTCTTCTAGGTTCTCATGCTGCTTTGCAAAGCGAATGTATAACAGGATTTGTACAGGTAAGAAAATTTGAAATATGTTTACTATTTTTAAGAACATTCTTTAAAGAGCCACATGTTGCCAGGGAGAAAATATACAGAACTGTAAATATCATTGAGTTACTCTACATATATCTTTTTGGATTTTAATACCACAGCTTCACAGATTCCTGTAGAATTGCAATTTGGCCGGGGGGGGGGGGGGTGCTGAATTTTGGTGGGATGGTGGTTATGTATCTCATACAAAGACCAGAATAGACTGTTATGATTTTCTACTTTCCAAATATACAAAGCTGCAAGATGGGAAAACACTTAAATGGGATCTTGAAACAAATCCAGAAACAGGCCATTGTGCATAGATATTAACATGGATGGTGCTATGGGATGTACATTTGTGCTAAGTAAGAACAGGTTCAAGGTTACAAAGCTTAAGCTCCTTTTTAGGTCATTGCTCAGAAAGTTTGTAGTGTCTCATGGTTCTCTAAACCCTGCAGGCAAATCTAGCTCTTGAACCAGAGAACCATCTACTTAAATGTACTCATTTCATGTGCAGACATTAATAGATGTGGTTAGAGACTCTTTGATTGCTGTAGCTGCTGGAACACCAAACTATAGAAGAATTTTTATCTGAATAAATATATAAAGACTGACTGTGGTTGCACAGTGATCTTATTCTAAAAGCTTTCATTGCTTACCTCCATCCTACCATTTTATTGTGGAAAGAAGATTGGAGTCACTGGGACAATTTATTGTTCTCATACATTCCTGGTATGTATATCTTGCCTAAATGTTGGGATGGCATTTCTGTTTTTATCTCTGTGAATGAGGGAGTGAGGGATAAGTCATACCTTATGACTTCCCATCTCTCCTGTGAGTGATGATAACAACAGGGTTGAGTCATCATATATTACACACACAACATATTTTTCTTCCTCTCTCTTGAGAAGGGCTGCAAATGCTGAAGATGACAGTTAAGGAAGATGAAAAATCCATAAAAGGTATGGGATAAAGATGTTCCAAATAGAAGTAAACTTTTAAATACTTCTGTGTGACTGTGTGGGTAATGAAGCCATTGATATGTGTGTGGCAAGCCAACAAGAATGGCTGAAAATGATTACCTTCACCTCTGGGCTTTTTTCACTGTAGTTAGAATCATCTTGAGTCCACAATTCCTGTGTGCTACAAATCCTTTATAGCTAGACAGTGTTTAGGCCTAAGCAACTCTCAAGGTGAGCAAGGGAAAGATTCACAATGTCCTTCCTTGTGTAGGCTTGTGTCTGAGCCCAGTCTCACGGTGAGGCAGGACAACCCATCTTGGAGTTTGTGAGGGAGCGGGAGAACTGACTAACCTAGATAATCAAAAACTCCACTACCTCATAGTGTCCCCAGCAGGAAATGTGCAAATGAGAATTCTGGCATTTGATTACCCTTTTCATATTAAAACTGAAGTTTTAAAGGTTCTTTGCCTGTAAAGGAACAACTGATCCTTCATCTTAAGGAAAAGGAAACAAACCAGCAAAGAACACAGCTAAACTCTTTAGGAGGGTTTTCTAACAGTCATTTCTGAATTTGATGTGATAAAAGTATTCCAAGTGGCCTATTACCCTCAACTCTTAATTTGCAAAGAAAAATGGTTCTCTGTCATTTCTGAGCCTTCCTTTTTTATCAGCTTCATTGAGGTGAACTTTACATACCAAAAAGAAAAAAAATCACAAATTTTAAATGTACAACTTTATGAGTTTGGCAAATATGTAGTCATTCAATAACAGCAGTTAAGATACAGAATAATTCAATCACCCCAACAAGTTTCATCCTGCTCCTTTGCAGTCAATACCCTTCCATGACAGGGAGGCAACAACTATTTCTGTAATTTTGCCTTAACTAGAATTTTATTCTTATGGAATCATAAGATTGTCTTTTCTGTTAGGCTTCCTTTACTTAGCATAATGCTTTTGAGATTTATCATGTGGCTGATTATTTCAATAGTGTGCTTTCATACTGGTGAATAGAACTCTTTGAATGGATATGCCATAATGTTTAATTCACCGATTAATATATTTTTGGTTTAGTTTTTAGCTATAAAGACTAAGGCCCATATGAACATTTGAGTACAAATCGTTCAACAGCCCTGTTATCATTTGCCTTGAATAAATAGAAATGGAAATGCTGGATTGAATGGTAACTGTGCATGCATGCTCAGTCATGTCCAGCTCTTTGCGTAGCCCACCAGGCTCCTCTGTCCATGGGATTCTCCAAGCAAGAATACCAGAGTGGGTTGCATGCCCTCCTCCAGGGGATCTTCCCGACAAAGGGATCGAACCCACGTCTCTTGTGGCTCATGCATTGGCAGGCAGATTCTTTACCACTGAGCAGCCAGAGATACACAGAAGTGGGAATGCTAGATTGAATGGTAAAGCTAAGTGTGAATTCTTAGAAACTGCCAAGATGTTGTTTAAAGTGACTATGTAACTTTGTATTCACACCAGCAATGTATGAGAGATCTAGCTACTTCATATCTTCGCCAAGACTAAGGTTGGTGGTGGTTTTATTTATACCACATCTTTTTTTCCCCATTCATTTGCCAATGGGCATTTGGCTTGTTTACATGCTTTGGCTATTTAAGTAGTGCTACTATGAACATTGAGATGTATCTTTTTAAATTTGAGTTTTCATCTCTTCTAGATGATTACAGGATCATACAGTAGCTCTATTTTTATTTTTTAAGGTGCCCCATACTGTTTTCCATGGTAGCTGTACCAATTTACATTCCCATTAAGAGTTTAGGAGGTTTCCATTTCCTCCAGACCTTCTCCAGCATTTATTATTTGTAGACTTTTTGAGATGACCATTCTGACTGGTACAAGGTGCTATGTCATTATAGCTTTGATTTGCATCCCTCTAATACAGTAAACCCCCTACACAGAAACCTTGAAATTGTGAACTTTCAAAGATACAAACATCCATTCACATGCCCAGTCACATAAGTTAGTTTGCATGTCTGACATACACTGCTAGAGGCATGCACCCTGCACAAGTGATTGTGCTTTGTGAACTTTATAGTACTGTATGCAGTAGTACAGAATCTTTATTTCAAGCCCAGATGTCTGGAAGCAAGCATAAAAGCAGTGGTGATGTAGCTGGTACTACTGTACTTTTCAAGGCACTTTACTGTAGAATTAAAAAATATCTTAGTTTTTGCAGTTTTTTGTTTTTTTATGTATTATTTGTGTGGAAAGTATTATAAACCTACTACATTACAGTTCCTATACAGCTGGCTGTGTTTTTTGGCTACCTAACTTCATTGGACTTAAAAACATGCTCTCAGAATGGAACTTGTTCATATGTAGGAGCTTACTGTAATTAGCAATATTGAACATATTTTTATGTGACTATTGGCCTTCTGTATGTCATCTTTGAATAAATGTCTATTTGGATCTTCCACCTATGTTTTGATTGGGTCACTTGTCTCTTTGAAATTGAACTGCTTGAGCTGTTTGAATATGTTGGAGTTTAATCCCTTGTTGGTCACATTGTTTGCAAATATTTTCTCTCATTCTGTTTGTTGTCTTTTCATTTTGTTGCTTCCCTTTGCTGTACAAAAGCTTTTTAAGTCCCATTTATTTTTGCTTTTGTTTCCATTAGTGTAGGAGATGGGTTCAAAAACTATTGCTGTGATACACGTTGTAGAGTGTTCTGCCTATGTTTTCCTCTAGGAGTTTTGTAGTATCCAGTCTTACATTTAGGTCTTTAATTCACTTTGAGTTTATTTTTGTATACAGTGTTAGAGAATGTTCTAATTTTATTCTTTTACGTGTAGCTGTCCAGTTTTCCCCAAACCACTTACTGAAGACACTGTCCTTTCTCTATTGTATATCCTAGCCTCCTTCGTCATAGACTAGGTGACCTTTCCTGTCCTATCCCGTTGATCCGTTTTTGTGCCAGTACCATACTGCTGTGATCACTGTACCTTTGATAGTACAATCTGAAGTCAGGAAGCCCGATTCCTACGGCTCTGTTTTTCTTCTTCAAGATAGTAGTTTATAGAGATTGTACTGAGTCTGTAGATTGCTTTGGGTAGTATGGTTATTTTAGAAATATTTTTCAATACAAGAATATCTTTCCATATGTTTGTGTCTTCAATCTCTTTTACTAGTGTCCTGCAGGTTTCGAAGTACAGGTCTTTTGCTTTCTGAGGTAAGTTTATTTCTGGGTATTTTATTCTTATGAGTCATGCTTTTTGTGTTTCCTTAAAAAAGCTTTGCTTAACTCAGGCCACTAATATTTCTTCATTATTTTTAGTTAATAATTTTAGACCTATGATCCATGATGAGTTATATATGGTGAGAGATTAGGGTTGAGGTTCATTCTTTCCAATATGAGGTCTAGTTGTTTCAGTACCATTTGTTGAAAAGGAACTTCTTGCATCCACTGAATTTCCTTGGCATATTTGTTCAAAATCAATTAACCATATAGGTGCAATACTATTTCTGTAACTGTCTGTCTATTCCATTAAACTGTATGCCTATCACACTATTTTAATTACTGTAGCCTAATAGTAAGTCTTGCTAACTTGCTTCATACGCTGATGATTTACAGTTTCAAAATAGGCTTGATTATTCTAGCCTTTGCATTTCCATAACTTTAGAGTCAAATTGTCAATGTTTTTAAAAATCCTGCTGGGAATTTGATTGAGATTGCATTGAGGCTCTAATTTTGTAAAATTGGACACTAACATTTAGTCAGTCTTTAGATGTATGAACACTGTGTAATTCAGTAATATGTTTCAGTTTTCAACATATTCATCTTTTATAGCTTGTCTTATATTTATCTGTAAAAATTTCATGTTGACATTGCAAATGGTACTTTTAATTAATCCAATTATTGATTGCTAGTATAAGATCCCCTGGAGAAGAAAAAGGCTACCCACTCCAGGATTCTGGCCTGGAGAATTCCATGAACTGTATAGTCCATGGGGTCACAAAGAATTGGCCACAACTGAGTGACTTTCACTTTCACTTATTGTATATAAAAATACAATTTTGTATATGAACATTTTGTCCTGCCATCTTACTAAAAATCACTTGTCAGTTTGCATAGCTTCATGTTGTGTGCAATAGGTCTTCACTCCTTTTAAATGTTTATTTTTCTTACCTTATTGCACTAGTTAAGATTTCCTGTGTGTATGTTAGTCACTGTGTCGTATCTGAGTCTCTGTAACCCCATGGACTGTAGCCTTCCAGGCTCCTTTGTCCATGGAACTCTCCAAGAAAGAATACAAGAGTGGGTTGCCATTTTCTTCTCCATGAGATTGCCTACACAACATTAAATAGAGTTGGTGAGATCACATATCATTGTTTCCTATCATGGACATAAAGCATTCAACCTTACAATGATGTCCACTGTAGTTTTTCATCAGGTTGAGGAATTTTCTTTCCTACTGAGAGAAATTTTAAAAAATGTAAATAATTGGAGAGGCATAATTTATATTCATGGACCTGGAAATGCTAAAAAAAAAAAAACTTCAGAAAACTTTGAAAAGTCAGAGGGATTATGCTATCTGTTTCAAGATTTGTTCTAAACCTACAGTAATTGAAATCTGTGACATTAGAGTCGAGGTAGAGGGACAATGAAATAGAATAAAGAAACTAGAGATAGATATCGGATTAGTATACCTTCAACAAAGAAGGAAATACTATTTAATGGAGAATAAATAGCTGTTTCAACTTATAAGAAATAAGTAACCTAATTTTAAACATGGACAGACCATTTTATGGATAGAACAGAAGTCCCACTATAATATGTAATAGAGGTTTTGGAGAAAGGAAGAGAATGAATGTAAAGCAATATTCTAAATCATAACTGGTAATTACTAAGTAGTAAATTGAAAGGGAGACAGAGCAAGACTAAAGTACACACAATAGGAGCACCAAAAGTCGTATTGACGTATACACTGCAGGGCATTGTTAGTAAAGACAAAAATCTACTTATTTGCACATCTTTGCTTCAGAACATGCTGCAAGAATTCAGGTTACAATAGATTTGTCATCAACAGTATTGGAAACAAGAAAACAGTGAAACACCTGTAAGTACAGATGCAAATACTTTGAAAATACTTTGATCCTAGAAGTCTATGACCACAGATACTATCAGGTAAGGGTGAGTTTCATCTCAGACTGTTTACAGGCTGTTTCTGAAAATAGCTACTTTTTGGAGGCTAAAGTACATCAGGGAAGAAAGTTAATCCAGAAAGAAACAGAAGTATGTGTGAATATATAGTGGATGGAAGTGAGAACTACTCATTGGTAGGTCTAAATAAGTATTATGACAAGAGAAGAATCTCAACAATAATATGAATTAATATTCTAGGCATTTTTCCGCATGGACATTGATGGAGGCAAGAAAGAAAAGAGGAGAATGAAAGCATGTGCGACTCTTATATTGGTCTGGAGGAAACAGTTACTGACTCCAGACTTTAAATGAAATAAAAACTATAATAATGGGTAACAGAATTACCTCACATAGGGATTGCTCGGTTAATGATGTTGTACCATAATAACCTGAAAAAACATACCATTTTTTCCAATACGACTCCTTTTTTCCTTGGCATAGTGACTTCTCACCTAAAAACACATTAAGTAAATGCCCCCTAAGATCTGCTGTTTTCTAAGGTGTTATGTTTTCAAGCAGAAACCCTCACCAATTTACTAGACACACTGTCTAGCCAGAGACTATCATATGGAACAAATTTAAGCTGCAGGCATGGCTCAATGAACAACATTTTTATTTGTGAATATATGCCAAATGAGAAGAGGAGTTGCTTCTTCCTCTCTTCAGTCTGTGCACTTTTTTCAAACGTTTCAATGTGCTTCTAGACCTACCTTTATTTTGCCAAGATCGATATTTCCTCTTGATTTTATTTATGGAGTCCAAACCATAAATCCAAAATGTTAACTAAGAAAGAGGTGCATAATAGTGAATGCACCTTCCAAAGAGTGAGCTCTGCCCTTCTTCTCCACCAAACAGCACCTACTCTGAAATTTTCTCTTTGCTCCATGGAGAATACAATAAATCTGTATTATATCAGGTATTTATTGGCTTTAAAATTATTATCCCACAGTTATTTACTTATCCAATGTACATAGTTATTGTTTGTGAGATTATGTGGAGTCTTAACACTTAAAATGAAGCACATCTAATTTTTCCCATTCCCAATTGATAGACCTGGTTTTATCTGTTTCAGCTTTAACATATAAAAGAGATTATAAGGCATCACTCTTGGCATTATAAGAAAAAGCTTGGAAAAGTGAAAACTAATAAATGTTATTGAACTTATCAAAGAACTGAGGTCACAGGGCAAACTGCCCCTTTAAAATCTGGAGACATTGGTGCATACAGAGAGATACAGCACTAGACATTTGCTTACCTGGACATGAAGCCTCCAGAAGCCACAAGTTGTATAAATGCTTCCTATACTAGGTAATTTTGAGTTTGCTGTAAGCTAAGTGGTAACTAGCTTGATGAGGACATTCCTGGGGGCTGCAGTCAAAGGAGAGTACTTACACTGTCTCGGGCTTTTCTTCCAGAACTCCACAACTTCGCACAGTATGCATTCAAGAAAAACCTCCTGTGGCTGACAGGGGAAGCGCTGCAAGGGTAAGCCTCTCATTTTCTTCTCGAAAACAAAGACTGACAACCTCCAAAGAGATATACTTTGCCGTAGAGCAATACTGAAACCTTATCTCACATAGGGAAAGAGATTTTCTTCCCCGGTAGTCCTTTCTAGGATTAGGATTTCATCTAAAGCAGGGGAAAGGAAACATGAACAGCAGACAGTTTCAAGGAAATATATCAGGAACTGGGTACAAGGAAAATGGGAGGAGCTATCTGCCTGGAAAAGGAATAGAAACCGGGGTGAAGGCCACACTCTGAGACCAAGTTCCACTAAAAGACTTTCTTACCTTCCCTGCACCCAGCCCCCACACCAACAGTCAGTGTAGCAGAGACTTTACAACTGAAAATCTATAAAATATAGACCCCTCTGGGAAACAGTGTAATGAGAAACCTTAAAGCCAAAAGAGGAAATAAATAATGACACTAGAGGAGTTTGGAATCTCTACACCTTATAGCTACAGCAAACATTAAAATACAGCCCAACTCATATGTAGATTACCATAAATCCTGCCCTCTAAAGGTCTATTTCCTGCAGTGACTATTGACACATGTCAACTTTGAATTTTTTATTAAAAGGCATACTAAAAGTCACAGTTTTGGAAGACTTGGCAATCATAACCACATTCAGATATGTGAATTAACAGATAAGGTATTTCAAATAACCATGATTAATATGTTAACAAATAGCATGTAAGATCAAATGGGTAATGTCAGCAGAATTGTAGAAATTTCAAAAGTAAATGTTAGAAATAAAAAGCACAGTTAAAGAAGGCCTTCAGGAGGCTCATAAATAGACTTACCCACAGTTAAGCAAAGAACTAGTAAACCTGAAGATAGATCAATAAAGACAAAATTAAAACACAAGCAGAGAAAAAAGAACAAAAACCTGAGAATTCTGTGTATGTATGTGTGTGTGTGTGTGTGTGTGTATAAAAATAATTGCAACACCAGAAAGAATGGGGCAAAAGAAATGTTTGAAGTGATAATTGCTGAGATGCTACCAAAATTATTCCCAGACACCAAACCACAGATTGCAGAAGTTCGAAACACCAAGCAAGATAAGTACCAAAAACAACCACACCTAGACTTATTATTGATATGTTTACCTGTAGAAAAACCAAAGACAAGAGGAAATGCTGAAAGAAACCAATGAAAGAAGACAACCTTCCCAATGTAGGGGACAAGGATATGAACACGGCAAACGTCTCATTGGGATCCATGCAAGCAAAAGTAGAATACTGCAAAACATTCTAAGTGTTGACAGAAAATGACCAACATAGAATTCAATGTCTAGCAAAAGCATTTTTAAAAAGTAGATGAGAAATAGACTTTCTAAAACAAAAACACAGCAAGTTTGTTACCAGCAGAACAGTCCAATTAAAAAACTAAAAGAATTTCTTCAGATAGATGAAAAGTTTCTAGATCAAAAACTTGGATTTACCTTAAGAAAGGAAGTGTGTCAGAGAAGGAACAAAGGTAAAAAGAAATATTTTTATTATTCTTCATTCATCTAAAAGCAATAAAGTAGTAATGTATTGACTAACTGTAACTTCTGTGTAAGTGAAATATATTACAGAAATTTCACAAGGGATAGTGGAGGATTTAATACTATGTTATAAGGTCCCTGCACGATACGTGAAGTTGTATAATGTCATTTGAAAGTAGATTTAAATTGTTAACCTATATATTGTGAGCCCTAAGGAAATCACTAAAAACATGTTAAAAGGAAATAAAAATGATATACCAAGGGGAGACAATTGAGAACAATTGAGAATCATATAAATTCTCAATTAAAAACCAAAGAAGACAAACAAGAGGTAAAAAGAAGCAAAGAACAAATATAATGTTTAGAAAACAGTTACAAAGATGGCAGAATTCAATCCAACTATATCAAAAGCCATTTATAAATGGACTAAAGAGTTAAAAGCCCAAGACTGTCAGACAAGAGAAAGAAACATAATTATCTGTCATCTGGAAGAAAAACATTTTAAATATAAAGACTGCAGATAAAGGAAAGCAGTGGTAAGTGATATAAGATGCTTAACATCAAAATTAAGCTGGAGTAACTATATTAATTTCAGATAAAGTAGACTATCAGAGATAAAGAATGATAGAGGGAAGTCGGTTCTTTAAGAACACACCAAAAATTATAAACCCATTGGTACCTAACAAAAGAGCATCAAAATGCATGAGGCAATAATTAATAGAATAGAAAGGAGAATAGATTAGTCTGCTATTATACTTGCAGACTTCAACACAACTCTGTCAGTAATTGATAGATTAGGCAGGCCAAAAATCAGTAAAAACATAAGTGACCTGGACAGCACTATAAATCAATTTGATCAAATTGACATAAATAGAATACTCCATCAAAGAACAGGAGAATACTCATTTTTCTCAAGAACACATGAAATAGTCACCAAAATAGAATGATACACTAGGCCATGACATACATCTTAACATTTTTAAAAGAATAGAAATCATGCAGACTATGCTTTTAGATTACCACAGAATTAAACAAGAAGTCAGTACCAGAAAGATAGCTGGAAAATGTCCAACTATTTGGATATTAAACAGCACACTTCTAATTAATCACTAGGTCAAACAAGTTTCCAAGAAATTTTAAATTATGTTAAACTAAATGACAATATAACATGAAAATATTCTTAGCAATTTATAGCATTAACTACTTATATTTTAAAAAAGAGAAATTTACAGTTGATTTCCTAAACATCCACCTAAGAAAACTACAGTAAGAAGAACAAATTGAACCTAAAGCAAGCAAAGGAAATAAATTATAAAAACTAGAGGAGGAATCAACAAAAGTTAAAAGAGGAAAACACAAGAAAATGAATAAATCAAAAAGTGCTTATTTGAAAAGATTAATAAAAATTGATAAGGCTCTAGACAGCCTAGACCTGAAAAAGAAAAATGATACAAATTACAAATATCAGGAATGAGAGAGAGATCATTACTACTACTACCAAGGACAGTAAAAAGATAAAAAGAAGTACCATGAACAGCTATATGCCCAAAAATTAGACAACAGATTAAAAAAATCTAATGTCTTAAATTACAAAAATTACCATATCTCGCTTGAGAAATAGATATTCTGAATAGTACAACATAACAATTAAAGAAATAGAGTTCACTATTTACAAATTTCCAAAAATGAAATCACCAGGTCCACGTAGTTTTACTGGTGAATTCTATCAAACTATTAAGGAAAAAATGATACCAATTCTCCACAGTATATTTTAAAATACTTTCTTCATGAGGAAACACATCCCAACTAGTTTTATGAGACCATAATTACCCTAAAATAGAAACCTGATAAAGACACTATAGCAAAGGAAACTACAGGTTGATATATCTCAGTTCAGTTCAGTTGTTCAGTCGTGTCCAACTTTTTGCGACCCCATTGACTACAGATCACCAGGCTTCCCTGTCCATCACCAACTCCCGGAGTCTGCTCATACTCATCTCCATTGAGTCTGTGATGCCATACAACCATCTCATCCTCTGTCGCCCCTTCTCTTCCCAACTTGAAACTTTCCCAGCATCAGGGTCTTTTCCAATGAGTTAGCTCTTTGCATCAGGTGGCCAAAGTATTGGAGTTTCAGCTTCAGCATCACAGTCCTCCCAGTGAATATTCAGGACTGATTTCCTTTAGGATGGACTTCTTGGATCTCCTTGCTGTCCAAGGGATTCTCAAGAGTCTTCTCCAACACCACAGTTCAAAAGCATCAATTCTTTGGTGCTCAGCTTTCTTTATAATCCAACTCTCATATCCACACATGACTACTGGAAAAACCATAGCTTTGACTAGATGGACCTTTGTTGGCAAATTAATGTCTCTGCTTTTTAATGCTCTGTCTAGTTTTGTCATAACTTTTCTTCCAAGGAGCAAGCGTCTTTTAATTTCATGGCTGCAGTCACCATCTGCAGTGATTTTGGAGCACAAAAAATAAAATCTGTCACCATTTCTACTGTTTTCGCATCTATTTGCCATGAAGTGATGGGACTGGATGCCATGATCTTAGTTTTCTGAATGTTGAGTTTTAAGTCAACTTTTTGACTCTCTCCTCTTTCACTTCCATCAAGAGGCTCTTTAGTTCTTCTTTACTTTGTGCCATATGGGTGGTGTAATCTGCATATCTGAGGTTATTGATATTTCTCCCAGCAATCTTGATTCTAGCTTGTGCTTCATCCAGTCCAGCATTTCACATGATGTACTCTACATCTAAGTTAAATTAGCAGGGTGACAATGTACAACCTTGAGGTACACCTTTTCCTATTTGGAACCAGTCTGTTGTTCCATGTCCAGTTCTAACTGTTGCTTCTTGACCTGCACACAGATTTCTCAGGAGGCAGGTCAGGTGATCTGGTACTCCCATCTCTTTAAGGATTTTCCACAATTTGTTATGATCCACACAGTCAAAGGCTTTGGCATAGTCAATAAAGCAGTAGTAGATGTTTTTCTGGAACTCTCTTGCTTTTTTGATGATCCAGTGGATGTTGGCAATTTGATCTCCAATTCCTCTGCCTTTTTCTAAATCCAGCTTGAACATCTGGAAGTTTGTGGTTCACATACTGATGAAGACTGGCTTGCAGAATTGAGCATTACTTTGCAAGCATATGAGATGAGTGCAACTGTGCGATAGTTTGAGCATTTTTTGGCATTGCCTTTCTTTTGGATTGGAATGAAAACTGACTTTTTCCAGTCTTGCGACCACTGCTAAGTTTTCCAAATTTAGTGGCATATTGAGTGCAGCACTTTCACAGCATCATCTTTTAGGATTTGAAATAGCTCACTGGAATTCCCTCTCTTCTACTAGCTTTGTTCGTAGTGATGCTTTCTAAAGCCCACTTGACTTCGCATTCCAGGACATCTGGCTCTAGGTGAGTGATCACACCATTGTGGTTATCTGGGTCATGAAGATCTTTTTTGTATAGTTCTTCTGTGTATTCTTGCCACCTCTTCTTAATATCTTTTGATTCTGTTAGGTCCATACCATTTCTGTCCTTTATTGTGCACATCTCTGCATGAAAAGTTCCCTTGGTATCTCTAATTTTCTTGAAGAGATTTCTAGTCTTTCCCATTTTATTGTTTTCCTCTATTTCTTTGCACTGATCATTGAGGAAGGCTTTCTTATCTCTCCTTGCTATTCTTTGGAACTCTGCATTCAAATGGGTATATCTTTCCTTTTCTCCTTTGCCTTTCACTTCTCTTCTTTTCTCACCTATTTATAAGGCCTTCTCAGGCAACCATTTTGTCTTTTTGCATTGCTTTTTTGGGGGGATAATCTTGATCACTGCCCCCTGTACAATGTCACAAACCTCTGTACATAGTTCTTCAGGCTCTCTATCAGATCTAATCACTTGAATCTATTTGTCACTCCCACCGTATAATCACAAGGGATTTGATTTAAGTCATACCTGAATGGTCTAGTGGTTTTTCCTACTTTCTTCAATTTAAGTCTGAATTTGGCAATAAGGAGTTCATGGTCTGAGCCACAGTCAACTCCCGGCCTTGTTTTTGCTGACTGTATAGAGCTTCTCCATCTTTGGCTGCAAAGACTATAACCCATCTGATTTTGGTATTGGCCATCTGGTGATGTCCACGTGTAGAGTCTTCTCTTGTGTTGTTGGAAGAGGGTATTTGCTATGACCAGTGTGTTCTCTCAGCAAAACTCTTGTTAGCCTTGTTAGCCTGCTTCGTTTTGTTCTCCAAGGTCAAATTTGCCTGTTACTCCAGGTATCTCTTGACTTCCTTCTTTTGCATTCCAGTCCCCTATAATGAAAAGGACATCTTTTTTGGGTGTTAGTTCTGGAAGGTCTTGTATAGAACCATTCAACTTCAGCTTCTTCAGCATTATTGGTTGGAGCATAGACTTGGATTACTGTGGTATTGAATGGTTTACCTTGGAAATGAACAGAGATCATTCTGCCATTTTTCAGATTGCAATACTGCAATTGGACTCTCTTTTTGACTATGAGGGCTACTTCATGTCTTCTAAGGGATTCTTGCCCACAGTATCAGATATAATGGTCATCTGAGTTAAATTCACCCATTCCAGTCCATTTTAGTTCACTGATTCCTAAAATGTTGTTCACTCTTGCCATCTCCTGTTTGATCACTTCCAATTTGCCTTGATTCATGGACCTAACATTCTGGGTTCCTATGGAATATTGCTCTTTACAGCATCGGAGTTTACCTCCATCACCAGTCACATCCACAGCTGGGTGGTGGTGTTGCTTTGGCTCTGTCTCTTCATTCTTTCTGGAGTTATTTCTCCATTGATCTCTAGTATCATATTAGGCACCTACCAACCTGGGGAGTTCATCTTTCAGTGTTCTATCTTTTTGGTTTTTCATAATGTTCATGGGGTCCTCAAGGCAAGTATACTGAAGTGGTTTGCCATTCCCTACTCCAGTGGACCACGTTTTGTCAGAACTCTCCACCATCACCCGTCTGTCTTGGGTGGCCCCACACAGCATGGCTCACAGTTTCATTGAGTTAAACAAGACTGTGATCCATGTAATCAAATTGGTTAGTTTTCTGTGATTGTGGTTTTCAGTCTGTCTGCCCTCTGATGGATAAGTATAAGAGGCTTATGAAAGCTTCCTGATGGGAGAGACTGACTGAGGGGCAAAATGGGTCTTGTTCTGATGGGTGAGGCCATGCTCAGTAAATTTTTAATCCAATTTTCTGTTGAAGTGGAGAAGGAAAGGGCAACCCATTCCAGTACTCTTGCCTGGAGAATTCTGTGGACAGAGGAACCTCGTAGGTTATAGTCCATAGGGTTGCAGAGAGTCAGGCACAACTGAGCGACTTCACTTTCACTTTCTGTTGAAGGGTGGGGCTCTGTTCTCTCCTTGTTATTTGACTTGAGGCCAAACTATGGTGGAGGTAATGAAGACAATGGTGACCTCCTTCAAAAGGTCCCATGCATGCACTGCTACACTCTGTGCCCCTGACCCTGCAGCGGGCCACCACTGACCCACACCTCTGCCAGAGACTCCTGGACACTCATGAGTAAGTCTGGAGCAGTCTCTTGTGGGGTCACTGCTCCTTTCTCCTGGGTCCTAGAGTAAACAAGGTTCTGTTTGTGCCCTCTGAGAGTCTGTTTCCCCAGCCCTGTGTAAGTTCTGGCAGCTCTATGGTGGGTTAATGGCGACCTCCTCCAAGAGGGCTTATGCCGTACCCAAGTCTGCTGCACCCACACCCCTGCCCCTGCAGCAGTCCACTGCTGACCTGTACCTCCTCGGGAAACACCCAAACACAATTCTGTCTCAGTCTCTGTGGGGTCTCTGGGCCCTGGTGTGCACAAAGTATGTTTGAGCCTTCTGAGCATCTCTGGTGGGTATGGGGTTTGATTTTAAATGTGATTTCGCCCCTCCTACCATCCTACTGGGGCTTCTTCTTTGCCCTTGGATGAGGGATATCTCCTAAAGTCGCTCCAGCACTGTGTAGCCACCACTCTGGGGCTTCAACCTGAGCCCCATGCAAATATCTCAGACATAGATAAAAGATTTTAATAAAATATGAGTAAATTGACTCTAGTAACATACAAAAAGCTTAATAGAGCACTATTGAGCAGGGTTCATTCCGGGGAGTCAAGGATAATTTGATATCATAAAATCAATGAAATTCACTATGTTAACATACTGAGAAAAATCATATTCTCCTATCAATGAATACAGACATTTAACAAAATCAGCACCCATTTAGGATTTTTGGAAACTAGGATAAAGAGAATTTCCTTAACCAATGAAGTATATATTAAAGAGCCCCTATAGCTAACACTATAAGATACTGAATACTTTCTTCCTAAGTTTTGGACCAAAAAAAGTGATACCCTCTGTTACTATATATGTTGAATGTTATAAAAGAAATCCCAGGTAGTACAATAAGAGAAAAACATAAAAGTTATAGAGCTTGTAAAGAAATGAAATTATTCTTATACACAGATCACATGTCTAGGTAGAAACTCATAAAAAACAAATCCTTGGAATTAAGAAGAATTTACAGGATACAAGGCCAGTATGCAAAAGTCAAATACTTTCCTTTATATAAGCAAAGCGCCAACTCATTGAAAAAGACCCTAATGCTGGGAAAGATTGAGGGCAAGAGAAGGGAGTGACAGAGGATAAGACAGTGGGATGACATCACTGACTTGATGGACATGAGTTTGAGAAAACTCAGGGAGATAGTGAAGGACAGGGAAGCCTGGCATACTGCAGTTCTTGGAGTCACAGAGAGTCAGACACAATTTAGTGACTGAACAACAACAGCAACATAAGCAAAGAAACAATGAATTTAAAAAATTTTTTAAACACCATGTAAATCAAAAAAATATGTACAGGGTCTATATGTAGAAAACTATAGAACACTGAAAAGCTAAACCACAAAAGATCTAGATAAATGAATAAATATTTGACATTCATACATTAGAAGTTTCATAATCGTCAGTTCTTTCCAGCTTGTTCTACAGAAATTAATACAATCCCAGAGTCCTGGCAGCTTTTTTGGTAATTAATTCTAAAATTTATAGGGAAAAGCAAAAGACCCAGAATAGTATCAAAATACTGAATCAAAAAGAACAAAGTTGCAGTGATCATATACTAAACTTCAAGACATAATAGGAGGAGGAGACAAAATGTCAGAGTAGAAGGACTTGAGCTCACCTCCTCTTACAAAAACATCAAAATCACACCTAACTGCTGAACAGTCATCAACAAAAATGACTAGAGTCTACCAACAAGGATATTCTGCATCCAAAGAAGCCACAACAAGGTGGTAGGAAAGGTGCTCTCTCGATAGAATCAAATCCCATGCCAGGGTGGCTGACCCACAAACTGGAAAATAGTTATGTCACAGACTTTCTCCAACAAGAGGAAGTTTTGAGCCCCGTGCCAGGCTCCCCAGTCTGACGTTCCTCCTGGGGAGGAGGAGCCCTCAGAGCATTTGCCTTTAAAGGCCACTGGGGCTTGAGTACAGGAGCGGCACAGGCCTGGGGTAAACAGGGAGTCAACTCTTGGAAAATGCACAAGGTTTCACAGGCACTGAGGCCCAGGGGAAAGCAGTGACTCCACAGGAGCCTGGGACAGACCTGCCTGCTGCTCTTGGACAGTCTCTTCTGCAGGCAGGGGTTGGCCGTGCTTTACAGTGGGGACAAGGACACTGGTGGTAGAGGACCCAGGGACGACTACTCAGTCTGAGCTCTCCCAGAGGTTGCCATCTGGCACAGAGGTGGAGCACCACCCACTGCCACAGGCTCCAGTGCTGGGAAGCCTCAGGTCAAATGTCCAAAAGAGTGAGAACACAGCCCCACCCATCACCAGAAAGGCTGTCTAAAGTCTTCCTGAGCCAGCAACTGCCTATCAGAACCCCTCTGGGATTAAGCTAAAAGAAATGGACAAATTCTTAGGAAGCAACAACCCTCCAAGATTGAACCAGGAAGAAATAGAAAATATAAACCAGGGCAATCACAAATAACTGAAATTGAAACAAACAAGAATACTGGAGTCAGTAGCTTATCCCTTCTCCAGGGAATCTTCCCAACCCAGGAATCAAACTGGGGTCTCCTGCATTGCAAGTGGATTCTTTACAAGTTGAGCTGCCAAGGACTCCCAAACTAAAGTCTAGGAGAACATAAAGTCTATGCCCCAACCGAAGCAGCTAAAGTTGAACAGTTCTATAAAGACCTGCAAGCCCTTCTAGAAATAACACCAAAAAAAGATGTGTTTTACATCCTAGGGGATTGGAAGGCAAAAGAGGAAGCCAAGAGATACCTGTAGTAACAGGCAAGTTTGGCCTTGGAGTACAAAATGAAGCAGGGCAAAGGTTAATAGAGTTTTGCCAAGAGAATGCACTGGTCATAGCAAACCCTCTTCCAACAACACAAGAGATGACTCTACACATGGACATTACCAGATGGTTAATACCAAAATCAGATTGATTATGTTCTTTGCCGCCAAAGATGGAGAAACTCTATACATTCAGCAAAAACAAGACCAGGAGCTGACTGTGGCTCAGATCATGAACTCCATATTACAAATTCAGACTTAAATGAAGAAAGTAGGGAAAACCACTAGCAATTCAGGTATGACCTAAATCACATCCCTTACGATTATCCAGTGGAGGTGTCGAATAGATTCAAGGAACTAGATCTGGTAGACAGAGTGCTTGAAGAACTATGGATGAAGGTTCATAACATTGCACGGGAGGTTGTGACCACAACCATCCCCAAGAAAAATGAAAGAAGCAAAGTGGTTGTCTGAGGAGGTTTTAGAAATACCTAAGAAAAGAGAGGTGAAAGGCAAAGGAGAAAAGGAAAGATATACCCATCTGAGTGCAGAGTTTCAAAGAGTAGCATGGAGAGATAAGACAGCCTTCCTAAGTGATCAATGCAAAGAAATAGTGGAAAACAACAGAATGGGAAAGACTAGAGATCTCCTCAAGAAAATTAGAGATGTCAAAGGAACATTTTGTGCAAAGATGGGCACAATAAAGAACAGAAAGAGTGTGGACCTAATAGAAGCAGAACATACTAAGAAGCGGTGGCAAGAACTATACAAAAAAGATCTTAATGAACTGGATAACCTGATGGTGTGATCATTCACCTATAGCCAGACATCCTGAAGTGTGAAATCAAGTGGGCCTTAGGAAGCATTACTATGAACAAAGCTAGTGGAAGTGATGGAATTACAGCTGAGCCATTTCAGATCCTAAAAGATGATGCTGTTAAACTGCTACACTCAATATGCCAGCAAATTTGGAAAACTCAGCAGTGACCACAGGACTGGAAAAGGTCAGTTAGTTTTCATTCCAATCCCAAAGAAGGGCAATGCCAAAGAATGTTCAAACTGCCACACAATTGCACTCATTTCACATGCTAGCACGGTCACACTCAAAATCTTCCTAGCTAGGCTTCAACAGTATATGAACTGAGAACTTTCAAATCTTCAAGCTGGATTTAGAAAAGGCAGAAGAACCAGAGATCAAATTGTCAACATTTGTTCGACCACAGAAAAAGCAAGAGACATCCAAAAAGATCTACTTCTGCTTCACTGACTGCACTGAAGCCTTTGACTGTCTGGATCATAACAAACTGTGGAAAACTCTTAAAGAAATGGGAATACCGGGCCACCTTACCTGCCTCCTGAGAAACCTGTCTGCAGGACAAGCAGTACCAGTTAGAACCGGACATGGAACAACAGACTGGTTCAAAATAGGAAAAGGAGTACGTCAAGGCTGTACATTGTCACCCTGCTTATTTAACTTATGCAGAGTACATCATGTGGAATGCTGGGCTGGATGAAGCACAAGTTGAAATCAAGATTGCCAGGAGAAATATCAATAACCTCAGATATGCAGATGACACCTGCCCTCAATCATTCTCAGCACCATGGTCTTTTCCTGTGAGTAGGCTCTTCACATCAAGTGGCCAAAGTATTGGAGCTTCAGCTTTGGCAGAAAGTGAGGAGGAACTAAAGAGCCTGTTGATTAAGGTGAAAGAGGAGACTGAAAAAGCTGGCTTAAAACTCAATATTCAAAAAACTAAGATCATGGCATCCGATCCCATCACTTCATGGCAAATAGACAGGGAAACAATGGAAACAGTGAGAGACTTTGTTTTCTTGGACTCCAGAATTACTACAGATGGTGACTGCAGCCATGAAATTAAAAGATGTTTGTTTCTTGGAAGAAAAGCTATGACAAACCTAGACAGCACATTAAAAAGCAGAGATATTACTTTACCAGCAAAGTCCCATATACTCAAAGCTATGGTTTTTCCAGTAGTCATGTATGGATGTGAGAGTTGGACCATATAGAAGGCTGAACACCCAAGAATTAATGCTTTTGAACTGTGGTGTTAGAGGAGACTCTTGAGAGTCCCTTGGACTGCAAGGAGATCCAACCAGTCAATATTAAAGGAAATCAGTCCTGAATATTCACTGGAAGGACTGATGCTAAAGCTGAAGCTCCAGTACTTTGGCCACCTGATGCGAAGAGCTGACTCATTGGAAAAGACCCTGATACTGGGAAAGATTGAGGGCAGGAGAAGAAGGGGACGACAGACAACGAGATGGTTGGATGGCATCATGGACTCAGTGGACATTAGTTTGAGCAAGTTCCAGGAGATGGTGAAGGACAGGGAAGCCTGGCATGCTACAGTCCATGGAGTCACAAAGAGCCAGACATGATTGAGCAACTAAACAACAAAGGATAAGAACTTCACAGTTAAATTCTACCAAACATTTAAAGACAGTTAATACCAATGCCTCTGAAACTGGTCCCCAAAAATTTCAGAGGAAGGAACCCTCCCAAGCTCATTCTATAAGGACAAAAATCACCCTGATATTAAAACCAGACAAAGATACCACAATAAAAGAAAATTACAGCTCCATATCACTGATATACACAGACACGAAAATTCTCAACAAAGTACCAAGCAAACCAAATCCAACAATACATCAAAAAGAACATATACCATAATCAACTGTGATTGATCCCAAGGATGCAAGGATTTTTCAGTATCTACAAATCAGTTTGTTACACTTCATCAACAAATTTAAGAATAAAAACCATAGTATCATCTCAAGAGATGCAGAAAAATCTTTTGACAAAATTCAACACCCATTTATGATAAAACTCTCTCGAAAGTGGGCATAAAGGAAACCTTAAAATAATAAAGGTCGTATATGATAGACCCACTGCTAATATCATACTCAATGGTGGAAAGCTAAAAACATTTCCCTCTAAGATCAGGAACAAGAAAAGAATGTCTACTCTTGCCATTTTTATTTAATATAGTTTTGGAATTCCTAGCCATGGAAATCAAAGAAGAAGAAAAAAGGAATCCAAATTGGAAAAGAAGTAAACTGTCACTGTTTGCAAATGACATGATGTGATACATAGAAAATCCTAAAGACGCTACCAGGTAACTTCTAAAGCTCATCAATGAATTTGGTAAAGCTGCAGGAGACAAAATTAATGCACAGAAATCCCTTGCATTCCTGTACACTAACAATGAAAAATCAGAGAGAAATTAAGGAAACAATCCCATTTACCATTGTAACAAAAATAATAAAATACCTAGGAATAAACCTACCTAAGGAAGCTAAAGACCTGTATTCAGAAAATTATAAGACACTAATGACAGAAATCAAAGACAACATCAATGAAAAGAAATGCCATGTTCTTGGATTGGAAAATCAATATTGTCAAAATGACTATACTACCCAAACTAATCTACAGATTCAGTGCAATTCCTATTAAATTACCAGTTACATTTTTTTACAGAACTAGAACAAAACATTTTTAAATGTGTATGAAGATTCAAAAGACCCTGAAGAGTCAAAGCAATTGTGAGAAAGAAAAATGGAGCCAAGGAATCAGGAATCCTGACTTCAGTATTCAAAACAGTAAGGCCCTGGGACAAAAACTAAATAGTGATCAATGGAAAAGGATGGAAAGCCTAGAAATAATCCCATGTGCCTGTGGTCAGTTCATCTGTGACAAAGGAAACAAGAATATACAATGGAGAAAAGACAGTCTCTTCAGTAGCTGCTGTTGGAAAAACTGAACAGCCATGTGTAAAAGAATGAAACTAGAACACTCCCTAACACCATATGCAAAAGTAAACTCAAAATGGATTTAAGACCTAGGTGTAAGGCTGAACACTATGAAACTCCTGGAAGAAAATATAGGAAGAACTCTTTTTGACATAAATCACAGCAGTCTCTTTTGGGATCCACCTCTTAGAGCAGTGAAAATAAAAATAAAAATAAATAAAGGGATCCTAATGAAACTTAAAATCTTTTGCATAGCAAAGGAAACTATAAAATGCAAAGACAATCCACAGAATGGGAGAAAAATTTGCAAATGAAGTGACCAACAGGGATTAATCTACAAGATATACAAGCAACTTATGTGGCTCAATATCAGAATGGCCATCATCAAAGAGTCTGCAAACAGTGTCTGCTAGAGAGGGTGTGAACAAAAGGGAACTACCCTGTACTGTTGTTAGAAATGAAAACTGGTGCATTCACTATAGAGAACAGTATGGAAGTTCCTTAAAAAACTGAAAATAGAGCTACCGTATGATCCAATAATCCCACTCCTGGCATATATCCAGTGAAAACTATGGTTCGCAGGGATGCATGCATCCACTGTTCATTATAGCACTTTTTACAATAGCCAGGACATGCAAGCAACTTAAATGTCCATTGATAGATGAGTGGATAAAGAAGATGTGATACACACACACACACACACACACACACACACACACACACACAAACACACACAACTGAATATTACTCAGCCATTAGAAATTAAATAATGCCATTTGTAGAACATGGTTGGATCTAGAAATTATCATACTACTTGAAGTAAGTCAGAGAAAGACACATATCTATCACTTATATGTGGAATCTAAAAAAATGATACAAAGGAACTTATTTATAAAACAAAAACAGATACACAGACTTCAAAAACAAATTTCTGGTTACCAAAAGGGAAAAGTCAGGGAGAGGACAAATTCAGAGGTTGGGAGGTTGGAATTAACATATACACACCACTGTATACAATGTATAGTCAACAAGGACCTACTGTATTGTGCAAGGTACTCTGCTCACTCTTGTGTAATAACCTATACAGGAAAAAAAAACTGTAAAACAATGGATATATATGTAACTGAATCAGTTTTCTATATACCTGAAACTAAAAACATTGTAAATCAACTATACCCTAATATAAAACAAAGATGAAATTTTAAAAAAAGACATAATATGTCTTATGCTTCATTTTAGAGACAGTACAGTTTTGGTGTAAGAATAAACACATAGATCAATGGAAGGGAATAAAGATACCACAGAAACCTAATCACCTGACTTTTGAAAAAGATACAAAGGCAATTCAGTGGGGAAAGAATGTCTTTCCAACAAACTACTGAAACTATTAGACATCTCTCTATATAGACACAGATCTCATAACTTATATGAAATTAACTCAAAATGTATACAGACCTAAATGTTAAATGAAAACTATAAAACATCTAGAAGAAAACTAGTATGATATTCACTGGTTATGACTTTTTAGATACAAAAACACAAAGTATAATCCATGAAAAAAATGACCCCAAGTTGGATGTTATTAAAATTAAAAACTTGCTCTGTGAAATACATTGTTAAGAGAATGAGAAGCCATAGACTTCTAGAAAATATTTGCAAATCACATATCTAATAAAGGACTTGTATCCAGAATGTACAAAGAATTCTTAAAACTCAGCAATGAAAAAAATAAACAGTTTTAAAAGATCAAAATATTAAGCACACCAGCAAAATAGATATGCAAATGACAAACAAGCTTATGAAATGACACTCAATATCATATTTCATTGTTGTTGTTTAATTGTTTAGTCCAGCTTTTTTGCAACCCCATGGGCTGTAGCCTGCCAGGCCCCTCTGTCCATGAAATTTCCCAGTCAAGAACACTGGAATAGGTTGTTGTTTCCTACTCCAAGGTTCTTCCAGACTCAGGGATCAAACCCACATATCCTGCATTACAGGCTGAACCTTTACCACTGACCACCTGGAAAGCCCCAGATGTCATTAGGGAAATGACAATTAAGACAATAATGAGATGCCACCATCAAAACAATGAGATATCACTACACACCTATTAGGATAGCTAGAACAAAAACCCAAGACAAAGTCTGACAACTAAGTGCTAGTGAGAATGTGGAAAAACATGAACTCTCATTCACTGGAAACAGTTGTAAGGTTTGCTTTTGTTTTTTAGATAAAGCATATTTCAATTGTGGTAAATATACATTATGTAAAATTTCCCATGTTAATTATCTTTAAGTGTATAGTTCAGTGGCATTAAGTGAGGATATGCACGTTACTATGTAATCATCACCACCATTCATCTCAGGAACTTTTTTCATCTTCCTAGACTGAAATTCTGTATCCATTAAAAATTCATTCCCCATTCCTCCCTCCCTCAAACATCATTCTCCAATAAAGGAAATGAGGACTTCCAGAAGAAATGACAGTTTTGAAAGCCAAGGCAAGAATATACAGGATGAGCCGTGAGCATCTCATAGTGTCAGAAGGCAAGGAAAAACAAAACCCAGTAGGATATGTCAGAGGAACATAGAAGCCACAGAAAGAGCTCTGAACGTCCAAAGCGCAAACCTTGAGCAATAAAATAAATAACATGTATTAGAATATAACCCAATGTATAAATCTAAACTTAAATATCTATGAGCCTATAGTGATGTAATAAATAATTTAATTAATAAGAACAGGTAAATCTCCCATACAGAAGAATTCCTAACAATATATATAGTTACTCTCTCATGAAATAGGTGGATTGTAATTCCTTACTCCCTTAATTGTGGGAGGGACTGACTTCCTTCTAAATAACACAGTACAGAAAAAGCCAAGGAGTAACTTGACAGTGGAGAAAGTTGACAAAACTGCCTCAGCCATGTGATTAAATTTAGTATCACATCACTTATGATGTGATAAAGCTAGCACTTTACAGATACTGTGGTCTTCTAAAGACCTGGAAGTCCTGTTTAATCATGAAAGGGAAAAAGAGAAAATCAGACAAACCCAAATTAAGAAACATGCTTCTCAATACCTGACCAGTATTCCTCTAAAGTGTCAAAGTCATTAAAAACAAGAAATATTTGAGAAATTGTCATACTCTAAAGAGCCATTGTTCTAGATGGAATCTTGGGACAGATAAAGGACAACAGGTAAAAGCTAAGTAAATCTGAGTAGTTTGGACTTTAATTAGAAATAATGAGTCAATATTGTCAATCAGTTTTTTAAAACATACTAATGAAAGATGACTAGTTCTGTTCTAGAGCATGAATGATTAAGGTCTATAAAACATGACACATTAATACTAACTTTCCATATTCAACCCTAAGAAGTTTAATAAATGCAATAAACTATCAAAAATATTTGATCTTTTCTTTCTTTCAGAATCCCATTTCTCATTTCCTCAAGGTCCAATCCTCACAAGCCAGGACTATTCAAGCACATCCCAAACCCATAGTCATTTGTACTGTGACCCAGTTAAGTTGAGCTATTGGTTTTCCTACAACTTTTCCTTCCGTAGATCTTTGTGAAAGCTTGAACATTAAGCTTCGTGAAATGACTCTGATTCTTCAATATCTCTCTATCTTGCTCAATGAAGGACATGCAATCCTGGAACTGATTCTAGAATTCATTTCAAAAACAAGGGAAGAGAGAGTAAATGACTGCAAGCAATATGTCCCTGAAGTTTCTTCATTCCCAAGAGGATATTTTTACCAGATGAAGGCATCGTAGATTACTGAAATTGGAAAAAGCTATGGATAAGATCCTTGAACAAGAAGTAAAGATCGAGTCCCATAGAGATTACATGACTTGCCCAAGGTCATAGTTTGTTAGTTTCAGAGAAGAAATAATGCATTTTTATAAAATAGGATGTTTCTCACATTTTAGTCTTTTAGCAAATTTAACCTTTTCCATACAGCTGTTGAGATAACCTACTGGTTTTACAAGCTAAATCAACACAAGGAACATAGCTCAGAAAATGCCCCCAGACTGCCTTCCTTTTCATTATTGAAAACCACGAGATGAAAGTCTTTAATAACTCACTGCACAAGAGGACCATTACTGTCAGCATATACCACTCAGCCATATATTATAGCTTTTTACTTCTTCACACAAAATTGCTTTGAAATTTACATTTGCTATAAAGGATTTAAGTCCATCACTATTAATTTTCTTCTACAAATTATGTTTAATTATCACCTCTTTCTACCTAGAAAGAAGCCCCTCTTGTACTGCCATCTCCATATAGCTCTCAAGAAAAGTGTCCTCAGCATGAATCTTTGATGGTGATTTTATACTCCTTACTTGCCCTTCCTTGTCAAGCGCACACAGCCCACTTAGAGATATGGAAATGAACTCTTTGCCTGGCTCTGCATTTCCTGCATACATATGAAATCTGGTCTCCCTAAGCAGGAGGAAAAAGGAACATTTTCCAGCTTTACCCTGTGGAAAATTAGGCTAGAAACATCCCATTTTAAGATTCAAAGCAGCTTTGAAAGTCCATCCGTGATTGATTGCTTAACAGGTCATATACTACATCTAATATTTCTGATGCTTCAAGGATCATCTTTTTTCCTCAGTTTCGGAGCCCTAGAAGAAACTAGTTTAAGAGAAATAGAAATCCAAAAATTATAATTTACTATTTTTTTCCATTTAATTTCTGTGCTTCCTTACTGCACGGTACCATATAAATAGCATAGGCTTTGGAGTTAGAAATACTAGCAGTCCAATCATAACTACCAAAAATTTACGTAACTTCAGGCAAATCACTTATCTCTGAGCCCCTGTTCTCTCAACCTTAAAGATAAAGCCATCTTAAGTTTAACTAAGATTAGCATGTATTATGCTTGGCACATTCAAGGGATTCAAATGCTAATTGTCCCCTTCCAGATTCAGCGCAGCGGTATTTTTGTCTATAATCAATCTTCTGTCTGCAGCTGGTAGAAACTCAACTCAAACTAGCCAAAGCTAAAATGGAATTCACTGACTCACATAACCAGGAAGTCCTGGCACGCTTCTGACTTTAGACATAGCTGGATTAAACTTTCCAAACAATGTTGCTATGGCTCTTAACTCTGTTGATCTCTGCTGGTGTTGCTCTGAACATAAGCACTAACCAACATGACTGGCACAGTATAAGTTACAGATCTCTAGCCCCCTCTCTTACTAGACCCTCATTGAAGATATTGCCTCCTACTAACTACATCAGAGGGTAGACACACTAAAATCATAATCACAGAAAACTAGCCAATCTGATCACAGGACCACAGCCTTGTCTAACTCAATGAAACTAAACCATGCCGTGTGCGGCCACCCGAGATGGACAGGTCATGGTGAGAGGTCTGACAGAATGTGGTCCACTGGAGAAGGGAATGGCAAACCACTTCAGAATTCTTGCCTTGAGAACCCCATGAACAGTATGAAAAGGCAAAAAGATAGGATACTGAAAGAGGAGCTCCCCAGATCAGTAGGTGCCCAATATGCTACTGGAGATCAGTGGAGAAATAACTCCAGAAAGAATGAAGGGATGGAGCCAAAGAAAACACAACACCCAGTTGTGGATGTCACTGGTGATGGAAGCAAGGTCCGATGCTGTAAAGAGCAATATTGCATAGGAACCTGGAATGTTAGGTCCATGAATCAAGACAAATTGGAAGTGGTCAAACAGTAGATGGCAAGAGTGAACATCGACATTCTAGGAATCAGCGAACTAAAATGGACTGGAATGGGTGAATTTAACTCAGATGACCATTATATCTACTACTGTGGGCAGGAATCCCTTAGAAGAAATGGAGTAGCCATCATGGTCAAAAAAAGAGTCCGAAATGCAGTACTTGGATGCAATCTCAAAAACAACAGAATGATCTCTGTTCATGTCCAAGGCAAATCATTCAATATCTCGGTAATCCAAGACCATGCCCTGACCAGTAATGCTGAAGAAGCTGAAGTCGAACGGTTCTATGAAGACCTACAAGACCTTTTAGAACTAACACCCAAAAAAGATGTCCTTTTCATTATAGGGGACTGGAATGCAAAAGTAGAAAGTCATGAAACACCTGCATAACAGGCAAATTTGGCCTTGGAGTACGGAATGAAGCAGGGCAAAGGCTAATAGAGTTTTGCCAAGAAAACACACTGGTCATAGCAAATACCCTCTTCCAACAACACAAGAGAAGACTCTACACATGGACATCACCAGATGGTCAACACCGAAATCAGACTGATTATATTCTTTGCAGCCAAAGATGGAGAAGCTCTATGCAGTCAGCAAAAACAAGACCAGGAGGTGACTGTGGCTCAGATCATGAACTGCTTATTGCCAAATTCAGACTTAAATTGAAGAAAGTAGGACAAACCACTAGACCATTCAGGTATGACCTAAATCAAATCCCTTATGATTATACAGTGGAAGTGAGAAATAGATTTAAGGGACTAGATCTGATAGACAGAGTGCCTGATGAACTATGGACAGAGGTTCGTGACATTGTACAGGAGACAGGGATCAAGACCATCCCCATGGAAAAGAAATACAAAAAAGCAAAATGGCTGTCTGAGGAGGCCTTACAAATAGCTGTGAAAAGAAGAGAAGTGAAAAGCAAAGGAGAAAAGGAAAGATATTCCCATTTGAATGCAGAGTCCCAAAGAATAGCAAGGAGAGATAAGAAAGCCTTCCTCAGCGATCAATGCAGAGAAATAGAGGAAAACAACAGAATGGGAAAGACTAGAGTTCTCTTCAAGAAAATTAGAGATACCAAAGGAACATTTCATGCAAAGATGGGCTCGATAAAGGATAGAAATGGTATGGACCTAACAGAAGCAAAAGATATTAAGAAGAGGTGGCAAGAATACACAGAAGAACTGTGCAAAAAAGATCTTCATGACCCAGAAATCACAATGATGTGATCACTCACCTAGAGCCAGTCATCCTGGAATGTGAAGTCAAGTGGGCCTTAGGAAGCATCACTAGGAACAAAGCTAGTGGAGGTAATGGAATTCCAATTGAAGTATTTCAAACCCTAAAAGATGATGCTGTGATCAGGGCAGAAAAAGAAGTAAAAGGAATCCAGATAGGAAAAGAAGAAGTGAAACTCTCGCTGTTTGCAGATGACATGATCCTCTACATAGAAAACCCTAAAGACTCTACCAGAAAATTACTAGAGCTAATCAACGAATACAGTGAAGTTGCAGGATATAAAATTAACACACAGAAATCTCTTGCATTCCTATACACTAACAATGAGAAAACAGAAAGAGAAATTAAGGAAACAATACCATTCACCATTGCAACAAAAAGAATAAAATACTTAGGAGTATATCTACCTAAAGAAACAAAAGACCTATACATAGAAAACTATAAAACACTGATGAAAGAAATCAAAGAGGACACAAGCAGATGGAGAAATATACCATGTTCATGGATTGGAAGAATCAATATTGTCAAAATGGCTATACTACCCAAAGTAATCTATAGATTCAATGCAATCCCTATCAAACTACCAACAGTATTTTTCACAGAACTAGAACAAATAATTTCACAATTTATATGGAAATACAAAAAACCTCGAATAGCCAAAGTAATCCTGAGAAAGAAGAATGGAACTGGAGGAATCAATCTGCCTGACTTCAGACTCTACTACAAAGCCACAGTCATCAAGACAGTATGGTACTGGCACAAAGACAGAAATATAGATCAATGGAACAGAATAGAAAGCCCAGAGATAAATCCACGAACCTATGGTCACCTTATCTTCGACAAAGGAGGCAAGGATATACAATGGAAAAAAGATAACCTCTTTAACAAGTGGTGCTGGGAAAACTGGTCAACCACCTGTAAAAGAATGAAACTAGAACACTTTCTAACACCATACACAAAAATAAACTCAAAATGGATTAAAGATCTAAATGTAAGACCAGAAACTATCAAACTCCTAGAGGAGAACATAGGCAAAACACTCTCCGACATAAATCACAGCAGGATCCTCTATGACCCACATCCCAGAATTTCAGAAATAAAAGCAAAAATAAACAAATGGGACTTAATGAAACTTAAAAGCTTTTGCACAACAAAGGAAACTATAAGCAAGGTGAAAAGACAGCCCTCAGATTGGGAGAAAATAATAGCAAACGAAGCAACAGACAAAGGATTAATCTCAAAAATATACAAGCAACTCCTCCAGCTCAACTCCAGAAAAATAAATGACCCAATCAAAAAATGGGCCAAAGAACTCAACAGACATTTCTCCAAGGAAGACATACAGATGGCTAACAAACACATGAAAAGATGCTCAACATCACTCATTATCAGAGAAATGCAAATCAAAACCACAATGAGGTACCATTATACGCCAGTCAGGATGGCTGCTATCCAAAAGTCTACAAGCAATAAATGCTGGAGAGGGTGTGGAGAAAAGGGAACCCTCTTACACTGTTGGTGGGAATGCAAATTAGTACAGCCACTATGGAAAACAGTGTGGAGATTTCTTAAAAAGCTGGAAATAGAACTGCCATATGACCCAGCAATCCCACTTCTGGGCATACACACCAAGGAAACCAGATCTGAAAGAGACACATGCACCCCAATGTTCATCGCAGCACTGTTTATAATAGCCAGGACATGGAAGCAACCCAGATGCCCATCAGCAGACGAATGGATGAGGAAGCTGTGGTACATATACACCATGGAATATTACTCAGCCATTAAAAAGAATTCATTTGAATCAGTTCTAATGAGATGGATGAAACTGGAGCCCATTATACAGAGTGAAGTAAGCCAGAAAGATAAAGACCATTACAGTATACTAACACATATATATGGACTTTAGAAAGATGGTAATGATAACCCTATATGCAAAACAGAAAAAGAGACTCAGATGTATGGAACAGACTTGTGGACTCTGGGAGAAGGCGAGGGTGGGATGTTTCAGGAGAACAGCATTGAAACATGTGTATTATCTAGGGTGAAACAGATCACCAGCCTTGGTTGGGTGCATGAGACAAGTGCTCGGGCCTGGTGCACTGGGAAGACCCAGAGGGATGGGGTGGAGAGGGAGGTGGGAGGGGGGACTGGGATGGGGAATACATGTAAATCCGTGGCTAATTCGTATCAATGTATAACAAAAACTACTAAGATGATGCTGTGATAGTGTTGCACTCAATATGCCAGCAAATTTGGAAAATGCAGCAGTGGCCACAGGACTGTAAAAGGTCAGTTTTCATTCCAAAGAAAGGCAAAGCCAAAGAATGCTCAAACTACCACACAATTGCACTCATCTCACGTGCTAGTCAAGTAATGCTAAAAATTCTCCAAGCCAGGCTTCTGCAATACGTGAACCATGAACTTCCAGATGTTCAAAGTGGTTTTAGAAAAGGCAGAGGAACCAGAGATCAAATTGCCAATATCCACTGGATCATCAAAAAAGCAAGAGAGTTCCCCAAAACATCTATTTCTGCTTTATTGACTATGCCAAAGCCTTGACTGTGTGGATCACAATAAACTGTGGAAAATTCTGAAAGAGATAGGAATACCAGACCACCTGACCTGCCTCTTGAGAAACCTATATGCAGGTCAGGAAGCAACAGTTAGAACTGGACATGGAACAACAGACTGGTTCCAAATAGGAAAAGGAGTATGTCAAGGCTGTATATTGTCACCCAGATTATTTAACTTATATGCATGAGAAATGCTGGACTGGAAGAAGCACAAGCTGGACTCAAGATTGCTGGGAGAAATATCAATAACCTCAGATATGCAGATGACACCACCCTTATGGCAGAAAGTGATGATGAACTAAATAGCCTCTTGATGAAAGTGAAAGAGGAGAGTGAAAATGTTGGCTTAAAGCTCAACATTGAGAAAACTAAGATCATGGCATCTGGTGCCATCACTTCTTGGGAAATAGATGGGGAAACAGTGAAAACAGTGTCAGACTTTATTTTTTTGGGCTCCAGAATCACTGCAGATGGTGATTGCAGCCATGAAATCAAGACGCTTCCTCCTTGGAAGGAAAGTTATGACCAACCTCGATAGCATATTAAAAAGTAGAGACATTACTTTGCCAACAAAAGTCTGTCTGGTCAAGGCTATGGTTTTTCCAGTAGTCATGTATGGATGTGAGAGTTGGACTGTGAAGAAAGCTGAGCACCGAAGAATTGATGCTTTTGAACTGTGGTGTTGGAGAAGACTCTTGAGAGTCCCTTGAACTGCAAGGAGATCCAACCAGTCCATCCTAAAGAAGATCAGTCCTTGGTGTTCATTGGAAGGACTGATGCTGAAGCTGAAACTCCAATACTTTGGCCACCTCATGCGAAGAGTTGACTCATTGGAAAAGACCCTGATGCTGGGAGGGATTGGGGGCAGTAGGAGAAGGGGATGACAAAGGATGAGATGGCTGGATGGCCTCACCAACTCGATGGACATGAGTTTGGCTAAACTCCGGGAGTTGGTGATGGACAGGGAGGCCTGGCTTGCTGCAATTCATGGAGCCACAAAGAGTTGGATATGACTGAGTGACTGACCTGAACTGAACTAATTACATATGAAGTCCAGGGCAGATTCTAATTGGCCTTGCTTGAATTGTGTACCTGCCTCCAACCCAATCATTGTGACCATGGGGAAGGGACGATTCAGTTTGGCCAACATGGGTAATGTCCTACCATTGTGGTAGAGAACAAACTGGCATGATTTATAGCTTAAGATTAAATGTAGTTAGGGACCCTGAAGAAACCAGAAGAAGGACTGTTAAAAATAATGCTGAAAGAAAGAAATTAAGTAAATGACAACTATAAATCAATAAATACGTACTTGGCGTCTTTATTCACAATATGATTTTCCTTTTCATTCTAGGTTGTCTTGTTTGGGGATCTGCGATCTATGTCAGGGATTAGCAAACTACAGAGACCAAATGTTACCCACTACTTATTCCATAAATAAAATTTTACTGAAACCCAGTCATGCTCTTTCCTTAATGTGTTGTCCCTGGTTGTTTTGACACTACATAATCAGGGTGGAGTAGTTGCAACAAGGTTCACAGAAACTGCAAAGCTTAAAATGTTTACTCCCTCAATCTTTTCAGGAAAAGTCTGCTGACCCCTAATCTATGTTACAATAGCAAGATAACGAGGCAGGAAAACATGCTTATTTAGAATATTTGCTTGAAATAAAATAGAAATATTGATGACAATTTTACATAATTTGCATCCACAATCTGTTAGAAGTTAGAAAAATGTACCTTGTCCAAAAAAGTATCCTCCACACTGTAGATGCTCAGTATATATTTTTAATACATATTTAACAGCACAACCATCCACTAAATTCACTCAAGCTCCCAAATTAGTATCTATCCTTAAAGCATCCTTTTCCCCCATACTCCACTTCATCCATAACTTCAAATCCTCTTAGCTCTACCTTGATGAGACATTTGAAATGCCTCTACTTCTCTCCATCTTTCAGCTCCATCCGTAGTACAAGCCAACACAATTTCTTGTCTAGACTAATGCATTCATTTTTAAAAAATTAATTTATTTTAATTGGAGACTAATTACAATATTGTGGTGGTTTTTGCCATCTACTGACATGAATCAGCCACAAGTGTATATGTGTCCCCCATCCTGAACCCCCTCCCACTCCCTCCCCATCCCATCCCTCTGGGTTGTCCCAGTGTACCAGCTTTGAATGCCCTGTGAAACCAGAATTGAAAGATACACGTGTACCCCAGTGTTCATCACAGCACTGTTTATAATAGCTAGGACATGGAAGCAACCTAGATATCCATTGGCAGACAAATGCATAAGGAAGCTGTGGTACATATACACAGTGGAATATTACTCAGCTATTAAAAAGAACACATTTGAATCAGCTCTAATAAGGTGGATGAAACGAGCCTATTATACAGAGTGACGTAAGTCAGAAAGAAAAACACCAGTACAGTATATTAAAGCATATATATGAAATTTAGAAAATGGTAACAACAACCCTATATGCAAGATAGCAAAAGAGACACAGATATAAAGAACAGACTTTTGGACTCTGTGGGAGAAGGCGAGGGTGGGATGATTTGAGACAATAGCATTGAAACATGTATATTACCATATGTGAAATAGATGACCAGCCCAAGTTCAATGCATTCATTATTTTTAAACAGTCTCCCTGCTGCTATTCTTGTTGAAGTAATAGAAGTAATGTTGAAGTAATCCCTTCAACATCCAAGAAGAAACCTTTTAAAAACAAAGCAGATAATATTTCTTTCTTCCCTAAAGCCCTCCAAGGGTTTCCTACTTTGTTTAGTCTGAAACCCAACTTCTTGTCCATGGACCAAAAATCACCACATAAACTGGTCCCTGCCCACCTCTTAACCTTCACCAGATTCACTATAGCCCTTCTTCCCCATTACGACTCTGAAAGACTCCTTTGGTTCCTAGAATATACCATGCTCATTCCCTCTTTAGGACTTTTCCTGTCCCTCCTTCTGCCTGGAACTTTCTGTTCCCATCTCCACATGGCTGGCTGATTTTGCCTAGTAATTCAGGAATTCAAAAGTCACCTTTTCATTGGAATAAAATATATTGTTTCATATCTTTTATAGAATACATTATATTGTAGTATTAAAAGCTATGTGATGTTGAAGCTGAAACTCCAATACTTTGGCCACCTAACGCAAAGAGCTGACTCATTTAAAAAGATCCTGATGCTGGGAAAGATTGAGAGTAGGAGGAGAAGGGGATGACATTGGATGAGATGGTTGGATGGCATCACTGACTCAATGGATATGAATTTGGGTGAACTCTGGGAGTTGGTGATAGACAGGGAGGCCTGGCGTGCTGCAGTCCAAGGGACTGCAAAGAGTCGGACACAACTGAGCGACTGAACTGAACTGAAAAGTTATGTTCTGTTTTCTAACTGATTACCACATACATTATGAGGTTTACGTTATGTGTAATTACAAAGTAATTGACATCTGTGGCCTATTGTTTATGACTAATCATCACATGTTAATAGCCTGACTTTCTAACATGATCTTGGTGGTGATTGGAGTGATATGAACATGATGATATATGCTAGGCAAATAACTATTTATGAAATGTAGCAATACAATATTCATATATTTTCTTATTTTCAAAGACTTTGACTAACTGTTTTATAATGAGCTCTAACTCATTTACAAGTTTCTTGAGCTTGCTGTTGAAGTTAACAATCATTGGCTAAAATAGATTTGACACTGATATGTACTATGAAAACATGTTTCTATATCCAGTTTAATAAATCAATGAAGCTATATATTTTGACCCAAGAGCTTTTGATGTCAGGTAATGCAGGCAAAAAAAAAAAAAAAAACCCTTCATCATGATCAAAACATCAAATCTCATAAATCTCATGTCTTTTTAGAATAATGTGAGGCAGGAGGTATTTGCAGATTTTCTGTTATAGGACATAGTTTTAAATGACCATGAATATGACTAGCCTCTGCTGGTTCATAGTTATTCTGAATAGCCACAAGTTGAAATGAATATATTAATGTAGGTTAAAATTGAAAAAAAGTGAAAGTGTTAGTTGCTCAGTCATGTTTGACATTTTGCAACCCCATGGACTGTAGCCTGCCAAGTTCCTCTGTGGAACTCTCCAGGTAAGAATATTGGAGTGGGTATCCATTCCCTTCTCCAGGGGACCTTCCCAACTCCAGGATTAAACCCAAGTCTCCTGCACTGTAGTCAGATTCTTTACCATCCAAGCCACCAATCCATACTCCTTAGACACAATCCTTCCACCAAGTATTAGCCACCTTACTGAGTATGTCAACCCCGTACTTGTCCATAAAACCATTTTGAGGTCGTCAATGCCATTTTTTTAAAAAAATCCAGATACAATGTATACATATGCTTGATCTACAAACAGTATCAGAAACAAGAAATGGGATTTATCTGTCATGATTTTTCTTGGTGACCCCACCTTAGGTCCCGATGGGAACTGCTTTCCCTCTTCAGTGCTCATAAAGCAACTTATAATTTTCATCCAAAATGTCGCAGATCGATAGTGTATCATGCTTTTCAAGAAAACCAAATGCTGCCCCTGTCTTATTCTCTAGCACATCTCTCAATGTTAAGGGGTCTTATTTGGAAGCTGCCTTCATAGTTCAGCATGTAAGGGCAGCCACTAAGAGGCTATGCGCTCAAGTAGAACCACCACCGACCTCCTACCATCTTGCTAATTACCTAGGGTCTTAGTTGCCACACACTCAGTACCAAAGATTTCAGTATGAAAAAACATTTCTTTGACCAAAAAGACCAAAGGAAAAGTGAGTTTTACGCATTATATACATTGTTATCATAGAGAAGAGTCAAAGAAAGACCTCTAGATACTCAGCGGATCAGCTCCAGGGTGGTCAGTGGCAATGGCGAGGCCAGGGGGCCCTCCACTCCTGGGCATCTCCCAACATGGGCTCCAGCCTTCCCCGGAATTCCTTCCCAGCCACTCCACCAGGGTCTTTGCCTCAACCCCTGGCAGCATGTTAATTGACAACCAACACCCAGTGAAGGTTTACACACTCAATGAGGACCAGCAGTGGGACAACCAGAACAACAGGCATGTCATCCAGTTATATTGAGTGGCAAAGGACATGTCCCTGCTAGTTAGGGACTGACAAAACATGGTCCACTGGAGAAGGGAATGCCAAAGCATTTCAATATTCTTGCCTTGAGAACCCCATGAACAGTATGAAAAGACAAAAAGATAGGACATTGAAAGATGAACTCTCTGGGTCAGTAGGTGCCCAATATGCTACTGGAGAAGAGTGGAGAAATAACTCCAGAAAGAATGAAGAGGCTGAGCCAAAGCGAAGACAACACCCAATTGTGGGTGTGATGGTGATAGAAGTAAAGTCTGATGTTGTAAGAACAATATTGCATAGGAACCTGTAATGTTAGGTCCATGAATCAAGGTAAATTGGAAGTGGTCAAACATGAGATGGCAAGAGTAAACATTGACATTTCAGGAATCAATGAACTAAAATGGACCAGAATGGGTAAATGACAATTATATCTACTACTGTGGGCAAGAATCCCTTAGAAGAAATGGAGTAGCCTTCATAGTCAACAGAAGAGTCCAAAATGCAGTACTTGGTTGTAATCTCATAAATGACAATGATGTTGGTTTGTTTCCAAGGCAAACCATTCAACATCACAGCAATCCAAATCTATGTCCCAAGCCACTAATGCTGAGAAACATGAACTTGAATGATTCTATGAAGACCTACATGACCTCCTAAACCTAACACCAAAAAAATATGTCCTTTTCATCATAGGGGACAGGAATGCAAAAATAGGAGGTCAGGAGATAGTGGTATTTGTGTCAGTTGCTCAGTCGTGTCCAACTCTGTGACCCCATGGACTGTAGCCCACCAGGCTCCTCTGTCCAAGGGATTCTCCAGGCAAGAGTACTGGAGTGGGTTGCCATTTCCTTCTCCACAAGAGATAGTGGAATAATAGGCAAGTTTGGCTTTGGAGTACAAAATGAAGCAGGCAAAGGCTAAAAGAGTTTTGCCAAGAGAACATATAGGTCATAGCAAATACCCTCTTTCAATAACATAAGAGACAACTCTATACATGGACATCACCAGATGGCCAGTATCAAAATCAAATTGATTATATTCTTTGAAGCCAAAGATAGAGAAGCTCTATACAGTCACAAAAACAAGGCCTGGAGTTGACCGTGGCTCAGTTTATCAGTCCCTTATTGCAAATTTCAGGCTCAAATTTAAGAAAGCAGGGAAAACCACTAGGCCATTCAGTGGTTGGATGACCTAAATCAAATCCCTTATGATTATACAGTGGAGATGAAGAATAGATTAGAGGGACTAGATCTGGTAGAAAGAGTGCCTGAAGAAGGACTGTGGACAGAGGTTCATAACATTGTATGGGATGTGGTGACCAAAACCATCCCCAAGATAAAGAAATGCAAGAAGGCAAAGTGGTTGTCTGAGGAGGTCTTACAAATAGATGAGGAAAGGAGAAATGAAAGGCAAAGGAGAAATGGAAAGATATACCTAACTAAATACAGAGTTCTAGAGAATAGCAAGGAAAGATAAGAAAGCCTTATAAGTGAACAACACCAATAGAATGGGAAAGACTAGATATTTCTTTAAGAAAATCGGGGATACCAAAGGAACATTTTAGGCTTCCCCAGTATCTCCTACACCTGCAATGCAGGGGCCATAGGAGATAAGTATTCAATGCCTGGGTCAGGAAGGTCCCCTGGAGGAGGGCTTGGTAACCCACTCTGGTATTCTTGCCTGGAGAGTCCCATGGACAGAGGAGCCTGGCAGGCTACATTCCATAGGGTCACAGAGTTGGACACAACTGAACCGACTTAGCACACATACATGTAAGGGAACATTCCATGCACAGATAGGCTCCATAAACAACAAAAAGGGCAAGAACCTAACAGAAGCAGAAGAGATTAAGAAAAGGTGGGAAAAATACACAAAACTGTACAAGAAACCTCTTAATGACCCAGATAACCATGATGGTGTGGTCACTCACATAGAGCCAGACATCCTGAAGTGCTAAGTCAAGTGGGCCTTAGGAGGCATCACTATGAACAAAGCTAGTGGAGGTGATGGAATTCCAGCTGAGCTATTTCAAATCCAAAAGATGATGCTATTAAAATGCTGCACTCAATATGCCAGCAAATTTGGAAAACTCAGCAGTGGCCACAGGACTGGAAAAGGTCAGTTTTCATTCCAATCCCAAAGAAAGGCAATGCCAAAGAAAGTTCAAATTACCACACAATTGCATTCATTTCACATGCTAGAAAAATTATGCTCAAAATCCTTCAAACTAGGCTTCAACAGTACATGAACAGAGAACTTCTGGATGTACATGCTGGATTTAGAAAAGATGGAGGAACCAGAGATCAAACTGCCACCATATGCTGGATCATAGAAAAAGCAAGGGAATTCCAAAAATACATCTACTTCTGCTTCACTGACTACGGCTAAAGCCTTTGACTGTGTGGATCACAACAAACTTGGTAATGTTGTTAAAGAGATGGGAATAGCAAACCACATTACCTACGTCCTGAAAAACCAGTATGCAGGTCAAGAAGCAACAGTTATAACTGGACATAGAACAATGGTTCAAAATTGGGAAAAGAGTATGTCAATTCTGTATATTGTCACCCTGCTTATTTAACTTATATGCAGAGTACATAATATGAAATGCTGGGCTTGATGACTCACAAGCTGCAATCAAGATTACCAGGTGAAATATCAACAACCTCAAATATGCAGATAATACCACTTTAATGGAAGAAAGTGAAGAGGAACTAAAGAGCTTCTTGATGAAGGTAAAAGAAGAGAGTGAAAAAGCTGACTTAAATTTCAAAAAAGTGAAAACAGTTTCAGATTTCATTTTCTTGGGCTCCCAAAATCAATGTGGACAGGGACTGGAGACACTTGCTCCTTGGAAGAATAGCAGTGACAAACCTAGGCAGTATATTAGAAAGCAAAGACATCACTTTACCGACAAAGGTCCATGTAGTCAAAGCCATGGTTTTTCTAGTAGACATGTATGGATGTGAGAATTCGACCGTAAAGAAGCCTGAGCACTGAAGAATTTATTTTGAACTGTGGTGCTGGAGAAGTCTTGAGAGTCCTTTGGACAGCAAGGAGATTCTAAAGGAAATCAGTACTTAATATTCTTTGGAAGAACTGGTGCTGAAGTTGAAGTTCCAATACTTCGGCCACCTGATGCAAAGAACCAACTCACTGGAAAGGACCTTGATTCTGGGAAAGATTGAGATCAAGAGGAGAATGGGGTGACAGAGGATGAGATGGTTGGATAGCATCATGGACTCAATGGACATGAGTTTGAGCAAATGCCTAGAGATGGTGAAGGACAGGGAAACTTGGCATGCTGCAGTCCTTGTGGTCACAAACAGTCGGACATGACTTAGCAATTGAACAAGATATTTGGGGAAAAACCTTAGCCTTGTCACTACATAGCATTTGTAGCATTTTCCCTACCAGAAGGTCTCATCAGGTGATTGCTTGATTGACTTGAACTGAGAGCAATGTGTCTATCACTTGCTGATAACTGCAGAGACAGAGATTTAATGGTAGACAGTCCTGGAATTTAAGTCGTGTGTGTGTGTGTGTGTGTGTGTGTGTGTGTGTGTGTGTGCACGTGCGCATGTGCACACATGCATGCACATGCACACAAATATATAACCAGTTTGGAGCAGAGAAGAAGAGAATCCCTCAATAGATTTTGAATCCAGTTTCCATAAATGGATCAAAGAAAAATTGAAAAAAGCTGGGCAAGATTTTTTGTTTTTGCCTCATCTCTATTTCCCCTTCCTCATATGCTCTAGCCCCTCTTTTCTCCCAAAGCCTGGATCGTGTTTCTCCCCAGTGGTTGTCTCAACTTCCCAAAGAGACACCTCCAAACCCCATACATAAAACTTTGTGTTCCTAATTTTTTAATGATAGACTCTTAGAAATGAGCTACTAGAAAATGTTGTGAAAACATTTCTAAGGACCTTACTACATATTGCCAACACACCTTTCTATTTCTTCATCTCAGAACTGAGATCTGTGGTTACAAAGTTTAACTCCCAGGACTGAGACCTCAAGACAGTTCTATGAATTTGATTTTACTCTTTCTTTTTGGAAGTTGTTGCCCATGAAGATAAGGCTATAAACCAATAAATCACTTTCACTGTTAGTTTCAGAACTTTTCTGGAAACTAAGTTATATGAATAATTAGCTTGCCCATCTAGATAAACAGAACTTCTTGTCAAAACAATAGATTGTTCACATGAGCAAACAGCTCATATATCAAACTATTTTTACTTAGAAGACTTGCTTGAAGATCCTTATCTTACAGCACTCACCAGTCTTAAACTCTTGTATCATAGTTTGGCCGTTCCTTATCAAATCTTTAACACTAAAGCCTGCCTTAAACCACTCAATCCTCAAACTATAGATTTCTACCCATGACCACCCTCTTTTGAGACATAACTAAGACTCTGTCGAGGTTTGCTCTCCCTTACTGCAGTAGGTTTACTCAAATTAGCTTTGCTTAAGCCTCAGTTTATTCTAGTGATGTTTTGGGAGGTCAAAGTCAAAACATCCAACAAATATGTATTAACTCTCTTGTCTTTTTGGCTAGATACAGGGGATTCAATGTTGACTAAATGTGACAGCAGCCCATGTAATCCTGGGAGGGAAAAATATGTTAGTCAAATCATTATAAATATATACATTTTGGTTATGATTAGTGTCATATGGACAAGTTATAAGGTGGTGTGAGAGCAAATAGCTAAATAATGTGACACTTTCAGGGAGAATAAGGTGAATGCACTGAGCAGGTAATGTTTGATCTGAGACTTCAAGGATGAAAAAGTCTCAACTAGGAAAAGATGCAAAGAAAATGGTAGAGGAAGAGAAAGAATGGAAGGGAAAAGGGATAAACATGCGAGAAGGGGAGGAGCAAAGAAAATGGAGGAGGGGAGCTAAGGAGGGGACTAAGAAATGAGGAGGAGGAGTGAGAGGGAGGGGAGAGAGGGGAAGTCTCAGAACCTACTAGGCATACAGAAAATCTGTGTGAAGGCAACTAGGAAAAAAAATTCCCCTCATCCTAAAACAGAGAGCAAAGGGAAAGCAATGTGAGGTACAACATGTAGGCGCACAGAACAGAAAGATCATACAATTTAACCTTCATGCTTAAGTACACGAGAGTGTCAGCTTTGCCGTATTATCACTAACATTAAGTGTTACCCTATGTTTATCCTTGCTAATATGATACATGAAAAATATCCTATTATCTTAAGTTTTAATCCTTTGTTTACTGGTGAAAATACAAAGAAAATCTTCCCTGGTGGCTCAGATGGTAATCTGCCTGTAAAGCAGGAGACCCAGGTTCCATCCCTAGGTCAGGAAGATCCCCTGGAGAAGGAAATGGCAACCCACTCCAGCATTCTTGCCTGGAAAATTCCATGGATGGAGGAGCCTGGTAGACTACAGTCCATGGGGTCACAAGGAGTCAGACACAACTGAGCAACTAATACTTTTTATACAAAGAAAAACCAATTTAACATTTTTATTTCCTCCATTAGAATGCATCTCTTCTTGACCTCAATATAACCATTGAGATTCCTTTTTCTTACCTATTTGAACAAAATTTTATATATTGTGATCTTAGCCCATTAGCGTAAGTTTTACAAATATTTCCCCTAGTTCACTCTTGGTTTTTAATCTCTGTATTGTTTTATAAAGACATACCAATTTATTTTTATGCACTAAATACATGAACATTTTCACTTGTGATTTTCCCTTTGCTTTTCTCCTAAGAGAGTCTTTCTTAATCCAGAGAGTTAATCACCTAAATATTTTAAACAGTTTTATAATTTGCATTTCTACATTTAAATCTTGAAATATTTGGTATTTATTTTGGAGCATATCATCTGTTAAGGACCTAAATATACTTTATCCCCTTAATAAGTTCCAGTGATTGCAGAGTCATTCGTTGACTAATCTTCCCATTCTCTCTTTACAAGTCCTTGATATCTCCTTTATCATATTTTGCCTTTTCAAATACTAGCTGGAAGATTTTACAAGGTAACCTATTCTACTTCGTCTGTTTATCCCTGGGGCCACGGAGATTAAATTATTTGAGCGTTAGTCTAAATTTTAATATCTGGTTGTAGCCTGTCCCAGCTCTTACCTGGTTATTCCTCCAGAAGCACTTTAGAATAACAGGATCAAGTTCTGAAGAAACAAATCCTTTTGAAATGTTAATTTGGAGGTTGTTAATAGGTCCACCTTCTTATATTGGAATGCCATTCCAGACACTTCATGTAAGCACATATATTATTTAGCCTGCTAATTCAGGCTTTCAGAGCCATAATTCGAAATATTAACACCCAAAGACCTGCATTTGAGGTCAGATTTCACGACTTTCAGCATCTACTTAGGGGTGCCTTGTGATGACTTCTGCCTCCCCATATAAAAGATGGTGGTCCCTGTGCATCACATGAAGCTTTTGCAAGGATGAAATAATGTATGAAAAGGTTTTTGTGGGCAAGAGGTCAAGATAAGTGCTAGAGTCTGGAGCTAGGCTAGGCCATCCTCTTGTGGCCATGACTGTACCACAGTTACACCAACCTCTTCGTCATCTTCCCTGGCTTCTTCAGCCTAAAACCTCCCCATTGTCAGGATCAAGTTTTGTAATTTTTGTAATTAATATTGTAAAATCCAATATTGCAATGCTTAGAAAGGACCACAGTGTAATCCAGCTATAAAGATAAGAGCCTAAACAAACACATGAAAAGATGCTCAACATCACTCATTATCAGAGAAATGCAAATCAAAACCACAATGAGGTACCATCTCACACCAGTCAGAATGGCTACTATCAGAAAGTCTACAAACAATAAATGCTGGAGAGGGTGCAGAGAAAAGGGAACCCTCTTACACTGGTGGTGGCAATGAAAACTAGTACAGACACTATGGAGAACAGTGTGGAAAGTCCTTAAAAAACTGGAAATAGAATTGCCATATGACCCAGCAATCCCACTGCTGGGCATACACACCGAGGAAACCAAATCTGAAAGAGTCAAGTGTACCCCAATGCTCACAGCAGCACTGCTTACAATAACCAGGACATGGAAGCAACCTAGATGCCCATCAGCAGACAAATGGATAAGAAAGCTGTGGTACATATACACCATGGAATATTACTCAGCCATTAAAAAGAACATTTGAATCAGTTCTAATGAGGTGGATGAAACTGGAGCCTATTACACAGAGTGAAGTAAGCCAGAAAGATAAACACCAATACAGTATATTAACATATATACATGGAATTTAGAAAGATGGTAATGATGACCCTATATGCAAGACAGCAAAAGAGACACAGATGTAAAGAACAGGCTGTTGGACTCTGTAGGAGAAGGCGAGGCTGGGATGATTTGAGAGAATAGCATTGAAACATGTATATTATCATATGTGAAATATGCCAGTCCAGGTTGGATGCCTGAGACAGGGTGCTCCGGGCGGGTGCACTTGGATGACCCAGAGGGATGGGATGGGGAGGGAGATGGGAGGGAGGGTCAGGATGGGGAACACGTGTACACCCATGGCTGATTCATGTGAATGTATGGAAAAACCATCACAATATTGTAAAGTAATTAGCCTCCAGTTAAAATTTTAAAAAGAGAGAGAGAAGAGCTTAAAAACAAACAAAAACCAGGGCCTCTCAGATGGTAGAGAATCTGCCTGCAATGTGGGAGACATGGTTTCGATTCCTGGGTTGGGAAGATCGCCTAGAAAAGAGAATGGCCACCCACTCCAGTATTCTTGCCTGGAGAATTCCATGGACAGTGGAGCCTGGCGGGCTATAGTCCATGGTGTTGCAAAGAGCAGGACACAGAGAGTCACAAAGAATGACTAACACTTTCACTTTCTCAAACTGAAAGAGCTTGAATTTGAGGATGTGCAGTTTTTTCCAAGACCAGATGGAGAAAAATGATGATTTCCTGTGTGTTCATTCTATGTGAAGAAACGAAGGGAGATGGGTCTGCCATGGGGTCAAGCAAATAGCTAACAGAAAAAAAGAAAAGAGGAACAGGAGAGGACCCTTTAAAATTCATCCAGGCCCCCTCATCTAGGTGGTAGAGATGAATATCAATGAGGATGAAAATCCACTCTTTCCTAGATGGGATCTCTCTTCCTCCAGCCCAGAGTGCTGTTTGCCCAGGTCCAGCCTTACAGAAGGGGAGATCCCAGAGAGGCCTCTCCGAAGGCACAGCCACCCTCCCTTCCTCTGTGGCTGAGCTCCAGGTTGTCACACAGCCCAGCAAACCCCAACAAATTAATTTGTAATCTTAGGGGGAAAATGATGGTCTCTCTGCGTCTGTCACCGATCACTCTCCCTGCCAGTTTAAACAGCTGATTAGTTAGCACCACTGGAATCGATCCGCATCAGTTCCACCTGCATGCACCCACCAGGAACCACTTTATTGTAAATCAATCATTCTGTAAACATCTCACAAAGGGGCCAGGCTTTGCTAACAAGCCGCCCCTTCCTGCTCCCTCTTGGAAGTGCCCAGCAAAGGCGACCAACATTTATTCAAAAATTCTCTCTTCAGGTTCTTTTGAGCCTGAGCAGGGAGCAGAAAGGCAGAAAAGGATTGAGGCTTCCTAATACAAGCACATGCAGAAGGTGGTGGGTTTGTCTGTCTGGAATCATGCCAATGTTTGTCCATGCCCTCTCTTAAAAAAAAAAAAAAGTCTGGGCAAAAGTTTTGAGTAGACTTTTCACAAAAGAAGAAATATGGACGGCCAGAAGGACATGAAAAAATGCTCAACATCACTTGTCATCTCAGAAATGTAAATTAACACCTCGGTGAGATACCTACACCACCACCAGAAAGGCTAAAATTAAAAAGACAAACACCTGATGTCAGTGAAGATATAGAGCAAACTGAACTCTCAAACTTGGTACATGAGAGTGTAAGATGAGAGAACTACTTGGAAAAAAGGTTTGCAATTTCTTATAACACTAAACATACATATACCCTATCACCAACAATTTTACCCCTATTTATTGACCCACAATAAATGAAAGCATATGTGTTCATGAAGACTCATACACAGAGCGTCACAGCCACTTTATGCACAACAGCCAAAATCTGGAAATCATAATCATAACCAGGTGAATGGATAAACAAACTGTAGTATATCTATACATAGGGAATAATACTCAGCAATAAAAAAGGAGTGAATTACTGATACACACAACATGGATGAATCTCAAAAAGATTATCCTGAGGGAAGAAACTTACCCAAAAGAATTATCTACTCTTATGATTCCATATATATGACACTCTAGAGTGAACCAAACTGTTCTATCTATAGGGGGGAAAAGATTGTAATATTGGATACCTCTGGGGAGGTGGGGTCATAGATTGACTGGAATGTGACACAAAACTTTCTGGAGTAATGTTCATATTTTATACCATGATACGGGTTTGGATTCCACAGGTTATGTGCAGATGTCAAAACTCAGTGAAGGGTCCACTTAAAATTTCTACATTATATTGTATGCAAACTTTACCTCAAAATTCAAAGGTAAAAGAGATACATAAATATTAGATTTAGATAAGAATATGTATGCTGAAGTGTTTGGAGTGAAGTGTACCAAAGTCTGCAACTTATTTAAAATGTATTAAAATAAGATGGATTGGTAATTGGACAGAAGGATGGACAGAGAGATAGATGTGACATAAAGTAAGTAAAATAAAACCTAATAGGGGTGAGGGGGTTATTCACTGTGAAATCCTTTCCACTTTCTGCATGTTGGAAATTTTTCATAATAGTATATTGGGAAGAAAACGAGAGGAGAGAAAGAGAGTGTCTTCCTCACCTGGTCAGCATTAATAGTACACCAGGGCTTTGTGCCTTGTCTGAGGGTTCCCACAGGTCTCTAGCCCAGTCTTTACCGTATCCATTGGCTAAATGAAATGATTAAATTTTGACTACCCAGAAGACGAAGCTGCCAGGTATAACACTGGAAACACACTCCTTAGTGAAAAAAAAAATGTGCAGGAAATATTGTAATTGGTATCCAAGAGCCTTCTATAAAACAAGTTCAAATCTTTAATTAAGGAGATGGGACAAAAGCATCTTGAGATATCTCCTCTCTATCTTTGTGGCTTCTGCGTGAATCTCAGAATGTGTGCAGGAAAGACAGAGAAAACTGTGCTCCCATTCTGGGTAATAGAGAGCTCTGCTGTTTGCATCTGGTTAGAAGGCATGAGGGTAAGTCATCTGATTTTGCCAAATATGGCCCAGACAGACTCATGCAGGAACCACTCAGCTCATTTGCTGACAGGTGACTGCATTGTCAGCGCTGCATGGCTGAGGGTGACTATGTGATGCTGATGACTCCCCTATAAACCTGGCATCAGAAGGCAAATTCCGGGTGTCATTTGAGCCATGGAGAAGAGGAGAGCTGGATTGCAAGGGCCTGTTGCCCATTGCCTGTGGCCACATCGACTTGGGTGGGGATTTGTGGAGGCACAAATAGGAGAACTGCTGGCTCACCAGGGAGACAGTTACAGTAATACAGTGTTAGGCTTCAGACATTACTCTCTGTTGCTTGGCTACTCTCAAACCCCCATTCAGGTTGGATATTCTTGTTCTGGGCATTGGCCATAACTTATCACAGTAAGCACTATAAATGCAAGTTATGAGCAAATCTTTTTAGGCTGAGCAAGTACATCTTGAGGATTCTTTCAAAGAATTGAGGTACAGGGTCCCTATACTTCTGGGTGGTTATCAAATATTTCTAGGCCTTAGGTGTCTCTTGTTAAAATAAGGATAATAATGCCAGCTTTTGCAGAGTTATTATGGGGGTAAGAATAATAAATGTAAAGTGCCTGTAACCATATATAACTCATAATAATTTCTAGATAAATCATATTTGCATATATATGTGCATTTATTGAACAATTAACATATGCATATGTAAAATAAATATATACACACATATAGCTGTAGTAATAATTATCATATATAGTTATAACCAGATGAATGAGGGCTGCAGGTGAATTATCTAGATATATGAGTATTCTTTTTTTCAGGACTAGGCAACTTGGCAAGTAATGTTCTAGCAAATGTTTCACCTGGAGATGTTTGGTAAATTTTACTTCTACCTGAGTCTATTTTAAACCTATATATATCATAGTAATGAAACTTATGAGCTATTTAATACTTCATGTAGAGCAAAGGTTAAAAGAAACAATTTTCTGTGACATACATATTAATAGCAATAGATTGGTAGAGGTGGTTCTGATGTTGATAGTAATAAAAAATCCACAAAGTATTTCCCAGTTTACCAATGTATGTTCATTCAAATTGTTCTTCTAAACATGTTAAAATCACCAAACAAAATAACATGTAATCTTAATTCTACATATCACAGATAAGCAAATTGAGAACTCAGGAAAATACATAACTTTAATCATTCATTCATTAAATATGTTATAACCCATCATGTGCCCAGCCTCGTGCTCTGAGTTTAGGACATAAAGAGGACTAAGTGAATATAATTGTGGATAGAGGATTAAAATCTAGGTAACATACTGATTTTCCAGGTCCCAACAGACACATCCTAAAAATAAAAGTCTTCAGTTAAAAAAAAAAATGTTGAATTTCAACCTCCTACATATGCCCCTGATGGAGATTTGTAATGCATATGGGCATATTAAATACTCTAAGTTTTAGGAGAAGTTCACTAACACTCTACTTCTACAATTATTTGACCACAGAATCATTTTGCCAGCAAGACATGTGTTGTTATAATTTGGGAATTCTGTACTAGAAGAGTACAGACGTGCACATACATGTGATGACATGCGATAAAGGCTGGGACACGTTGGTGGCCTGAGCAGCCTGAAAACAGAGAGGATGGAGGAGTCAGATCTGCCTCTCTGCATTAACCAATGGGTGAAGGAAGGCTTCCACCTTTAAGCCAAAGTCCTGTAGCCAAACAATGGAGGTACCAGGACCACCCCAGAGCACCTTTAACTAGACTACAGTGCTTCTAACAAGAAAATACAGATTTGCTGTGTTCTTCATACTTAATAGAGATACTCCAACAAATACAATTTTTTTTTTTTAAGGCTTTTGCTGTCTTTGAGAAGTTCAGCATTGACTTCCCAACATATAAACAAAGAGATTGAACTTGGTCATTTCTAATTGCATGCCGGCTTTCCAGGATTCTCTGCTTTAACTAAAGGTACACACATTCTGCAGAGTTTCATTAAAATCCAGTGGCCTACAGGTCAGCAGAGCAGGGCATTTCTGCCCCAATCCCAACCAAGTTGAAAAACCAAAGCTCTTTACAAAGAAGTTGAACTCTTTAATGATGAAATGTATTGACTTAGGCTGCCGAAGACAACAGATCGCATCATAGCAGATACTATGAGAGATAGTATCTAGGTTAGATTTGATTGTAATACAGACTCGGGGAGTCAGAAAGCCATAAGATAATTGTTTTGACCTCTCCACTGATGAAGGACTTCATCATACCAATGGGTAACTCTGGGTTACTCTAGAACCTAGAGTTCTGTTCAAAAGAAATACAAAGAAGAAATAGACTCACACACATAGAAAACGAACTTATGGTTACCAAAGCGAAAAGCATGGGAAAGGAGAGATAAATTAGGAGGTTAGGATGAATATATACACACTACAATATAACAAAATAGGTAAAAAAACAAGGACCTAGCGTATAGCACAGGAAACTATACTCAATATTTTGTAATAACTTATAACGGAAGAGAATCGAAAAAAGACTACATATACATTATACACATATACATATATATACACATGAGGAGGAGTAGTTTTAGTCACTCAGTCATGTCTGACTCTTTGCAACCCCATAGACTATATATAGCCCGCCAGGCTCCTCTGTTCATGGAATTCTCTAGGCAAGAATATTGGAAGTAGGTAACCATTCCATTCTCCAGGGGATCTTCCTGACACAGGCATCTAACCCAGGTTTTCTGCATTACAGGCTGATTCTTTACTGTCTGAGCCACTATATATATATAACTTTGCCATACACTTGAAACTACACAACATTGTAAATTAACTATAGTTTAACTTAAAAAAAAAAGAAATACAAAGAAGAGGTGCATGTGTGAGTACCTTGCAACCCCACTTGTATAAACAGCACTCAAGCAACCATCTTCCTGTGTGGTTTTCATAGAGATCACTAGCGTGTATGGGATACCTCCTTACTCAAACTAGGCTCTCTAATTCCATGGGTTGAATACAGTCTCAGGAATTCATGTAGTTAGAAGAAGATGAAAAGAAGATGGCAGAGTCAGGGAATATTTTAGAGAGATTCTTATTCAGTTAAAGCATGAGGACAAAGACATAGAATCATGAATGGCCTCCAAATTTCTGACTTGAGCAACTTTGCAATTTAGAGAACAATTTTGTATGGGTTTCACTAATAATGTAATGCTGATATCTTTAATTAAAATTGGCATTCTAGGATTCCTAACAAGTAAAGTATTGACATAGAATCAGGTCTGATTGTACTGACCTAGCAAACAAGGTCTGGATAGTATTTGCCTCATTCTGAAAAGATTCCTTTGCATGCAAATGCCCTGTGCATTCATGTTATTAAGTTCAAAATACAGGGAAATAAGTTCATTATAGAACCAGATCGGAGGCTCTTTTTATAAATAATGACAACTTCTATGAGTTAGGGTTAGTGTAAACAATAATATCTGTCACACTGAATTAATACTTTAAATTTGATTTTTATTGCTTTTATAGTTTTTTTACTTAACTTTCAAATTTGCTATATAGTGCACAGCTTTTGTTTTATAGTTGAGGAAGAGCCATATGCATAAAGATTTCATTACTAGTTTTATATTTATGCATTTATAGAAAATTTTATTTAACACATATAACACCTAATATATGCCAGGTTATCTGTTTTTAATGCTTTGCAAATATTAACTAATTTGACAAACCAAATCCAGCAACACATTATAAAGATCATGTACCACAACCAACTTGGATTCATGCCAGTGTCACAGTATGGTTTAGCTTTCACAAATCAATGGGATGCATCACATTAGCAAAAGACAAAAACGACATGATAATCTCAATAGATGCAGGAAAAGCATTTGATAAAATTCAACATCGATTCATGATTAAAAAAAAAAACCCTTATGAAGATGGGTATAGAGGAAACATATCACAATATAATAAGACATATTCATGACAAACCCACAACTAATACTCAACAGTGAAAAGCTGAAAGCCTTCCTGCTAACATCTGGAACAAGATAAAGATGCTCACTCTCACCACTTTTCTTCAAACAAGTATTGGAAGTCTTAATCACAGCAATCAGACAAGAAAAAGAAATAAAAGTATTCAAATGGATAGAGAAGAGGTAAAATAGCCATTATACAGAGATGACATGATACTGTATATAGAAAACCCTCAAGTCTCCACACAAAAACTATTAGAGAGTTTGTGATTAGCAAATGCAAACTATTATATATAGGATAGATAATCAAGAAGGTCCCACTATATAGCACAGGAAACTATATTCAATATCTTGTGATAAACCGTAATGGAAAAGAATATTTATGAGTCATTTTACTGGACAGCAGAAATTAAATGTAATGTTTTTTTTAAAAAGAACCTAATAAAACAAATATTAACTACTTTAATTCTGATAACAATATTATGAATATAGGTATTATTATCCCCATTTCACAGATGAGAAGACTGGGGCAAAGAGAGTTTGGTGATTTAGTCAAGGTCAACATAACCAATAAATGGTAGATCTAAGACTAGATTCGAACCAGGAAGTATGGCTTTTGCATATGCTCTTATATAACATTAATAATTTAAGATAACAAAGGAGGATCTGTGAATTTTTTTAATATATTACTCAAGTTTGAGAAACACTGTCACAGACCATTTGATCCCTTGAGCAGAATGTAAAGATTCAGAATAACATCCTTCTTTCTAGCCAGAGGAAAAGAGGCAAGTATTCTTTGGAACTATTCATTTGTTGCCTTATAATATTATTCCAGTTATTTCAGTAGTCTCTGAACTTCCTATTCAGATTATGCAAAGAAAGGGTTAGTGTCTTTTCTGTCTCCAAGGACCTTAGGACAGTACTACACACAGACTATAGAATTCACCACCAGTTAAATAGGCTTGTATGAGATTTAGACCAGTTAGGGATCTAACTGGCTAAGAGCAACTGGGACACATTTCTCTCTCAAGTATCACAGAAGGTCATTAATATGAGACAGCACTGGGCTATGTGAGCCACTGAGTTGACCCTAAATATCCACCCATAAATGCCCATTTCTTTCCTCATCCTTCCCCATGACCTGGAGAACTACTACAAAGACGGCAAGACCCAGTACAAACACTGTCTCCCTTCTGCCCTCTTCTGTGATTTAGGACAACATGACTTGTCGATTCTCCTCGGTGCCCTCACTACACTCAGCATCCACCTCTGTTGCTGCGTGTCTTATTCTACAGCGTAATTAGTTTTATTTGTTTCAATGACTGGGTCCTCTGGGGCAAGGACTATGCCCCATTTGTTTTTGTCTCCTTGAATCTTGCATTCTGGGCTGAATTCTATCCCAACCCCCAATAGCTCCAAATGTAACTGTATTTAGAGATAAGGTCTCTAAAGAGGTGATTAAGTTGAAATGAGGCCATTATAAGAACAGTTGCCAGAGGAACACACACAGAGGAAAGGCCACATGAAGACACAGCCAGAGCTTAGCTATTCTCAAGGAGACTGGCCTCAGAGAAAACCAAATCTGGAGCACCTTACTCTTGGACTCCCAGCCTCCAGAAATGAGGAAAAATAAATGTCTGTTGTTTACCATCTCATCTGTGGTATTTTGTCATGGCAACCCCAGCAAACTGATAACAGTTAGTACAGGGTGGTCACATATGCTTAGTGCTAAAGATACAGGTGGGTATGTATTTGTATTTATAATTTCATTTGTATCTATGCTCAAAAATAAAAGTGACTTGTCCAAGGCCAAGTAAACTGGTAAGAGACTGTGAACAGAAAACCAGTCCTTTGCTCATCCAGCTCTCAACCCTGCTTTCAATCCCAAGTTTCTGTGATGATATGATTCATGTGATTTCCAATTGCTGTGAACTGACTGCAACCACCTACCTTGGCCAGGCACCACAGTAACCATGTGCATGAGTTATTTTATCACAGGAGATCCTGGTAAGGAACATGGAACTAACAAGTCAACACCAACTGGAAGAATTCAGGAAAGGTCAGAAGGAGACGCCACGTGTCCTACCGATCTCCCAGAAATCTCCTTTCTGGACTCCATCTCAGCTGAACAACGTGTGCACCACCGAGAAGGACCTTGAGCCAGAATGACTGGCCAGAGACAACCGGGAAACCAATTCCATCACCATAAACCTGAGGCCAAGCCATGTGGCAGAGCAGCCCTCCTGGGATCCCGTATCCGCCTGCTCTGCGCCCAGGTGCCCCTTCTCAATAAAGTCGCTTGCTTTGTCAGCATGTGTGTCTCCTTGCACGATTCATTTCTGAGTGTTAGACAAGAGCCCATGCATGGGCGCTGGAAAGAGTCTCTGTCCTGCAAAATGAGGACCTTCCAAGAAGTACAAAGTTTTCACTATGACATAATAAACTAGATAAACAATTTCTTACATTTTTGGAGAAGATGCCTGATTGTTTCAATTAGGATCAACTGAAGTAAAGAATAAAGCAGCAAAGTGTGTGCATGCACACACACACACGCACAGTCACACCACATGATTAATTTTATCAGAATCCTCATGGGCCCTTTTTGAAACCATGATGTCATTCATACTTTTAATATTTCCCCCCAATACATGTTTATACTTTAACCAGCCATTGAAGACAAGAGGTGTGGAAAGTTGTGATAATCCTCTAAGAGTTGAAAAAGAGATGAAAAATCAGCAAACACAGATATCTGAGTTCCTGGCTGGAAGCTAGAGCCAGGACAACAAAATGCCTGAGACCTGACTCAAAGGAGGCAGACATGGAGAGAAACATTTGGAGACAGAAATGTGGGAGGCAGCACAGCCCATTTAAGGATCTTCTCCTTAGCCTGTGACTGAGTTCTGTGCTGCCCTTTCTCAGACTTCAAATGCATTCTAAGTCCTATTCTGCATTCTTTGAGTCTCAGTAAGTATGTGTTGAATGGATGAATAAATCAAAGGAACTGATTTAAACTGGCAACACACTTTAATGTTGATTATAGAAAAAGGAGGTGGGCTCAAATACTACTAGCCCACAGTATAGAAAGCAATTCAATTACCAACACTAACAGACAATAAACTCAGGCTAAAACATGGCAATTTGATGAGACAGTTGGCTGCAACAACTTTGCCTTTCTTGTCTTGGTTTTCCCTTTCCCTTTCCACCCCCTATTGACTATTTGTAAGCACCACAGCATGGTATCCCAGCTTTTTTTGCCCCCTGAATCTCCTCATCACTGTGTGGGCTATGGGAAGCCTAAAACGGCTGATTAGTCATTTGTTTTTCTTTTTCCTTCCCATATAGTTGAATAACTCATATGGTCTACAGGCTTAGGTATTTGGCATTACAAACACTGTCCACACAATGAATGGGTACCTTATTTGTTGAGGACTGGGAAATAGAGTTGGGAAGAAGTTTAAAGCACTGAAAGGCTAGAATTTGCCCTGACTCCCTGGTGGTTGAGTAGGTCAGAGAATAAATGTAACCTTAAGATTTCTGGGTCCCTGAAAACAGGGCAAAGGCATTCAATCCAAGGGATTAGCAAGTCTGTTAGTTAACACATGAAAATGCCTTCACAATCTTCCCTGCAGGAGGTCAGAGAAGGGGTAGGGAAGAGGGATTAGTTGCTGGGAGGAGAACCAAGAGGAGAAAGAAGGATGCTGATTTTTAGTCGAAAGAGAGGACAAAGTCAGAGGCACATTGGGATCTGTCTTTTGGATGATGCAGGGTAGGATGGGGCTTTGATCTATATTTAGTCCTCAAAGCTCAGAGCTGCAAGGCAACCTTTGTTATGCAGGAGAGACTCGTGTTGGACACCAGAGCAAGGGCAAGAGAGGACAGTGGGAGAGAAATTACAGGAGAGAGCTGAGGGCTCACAGGAGCGGGCTACGGGGGAAGGGGAGCCCTCTCCTCCCCTCCTTTGTGAATATACAGACAAGTCCATCAAGCCCGTGGCAGGCTGCAGTGATGAGAAAGATACATAATATGATAAAGCTTGGTAGCAGGCATGTGTGATTGAACAGACCAATGAAGAGATAACATTTGAAAGCTTTACTGCTTGGAAAGCTGTTAGCAAGCTGGTGTCCCCTTCATCATGTTTAATTTTACTTTTACTACCCTTCATTTGCTTTGACGGGTTGATGTTGCCATGGTGCGGTTGGAATTCTCATAAAAGTGCTGTTACCCTTTCAAGATGGCCATTTTTTTCTAGGGTTTATACCACATTTTATAGTTATGTCAGAAGGTTTACTTGGTTTATGAATTCTCCAAGCTCTAAGATTGCTCTCAAAAAACTCCGGGTTGCCTTCCATTCTTGCCGGTTAATTTGTGATCTTTTCACAACAGCCACATCTTTGGGTGATGTCCTGACATAATTAGAAATGCAGACACACACACAGAGAAACCAAGCCCACTTTTCCTAGGTCATAAGTCCCTGAATCTGTGTAACTGCCTATATGCGTCTGAATATTGCATTTGATGCATAAAATGGTAATGTATAAAATAACTATGACCAACTATAAAATCTAATGATTAATATGTAACCATACAACTTGATGACTCCTTGATTTCCTCTCTAACAATTCAAGGCTGGTAAACCATGTGAGAGGAAAACACTCTTTATTAAATCTCTGAGAAGCTCAGGCTATAGGTTATGAATAAGCCTTTGAGTAGGTCTTCACCTCCATCAATTGAAACAGTCTATTCACTTTTTCTAAGAAATTTAATTACTCATCAGATCTGTGTCTAAGAATTTTGGAAACCAGAAGAATTCAAGGCATTGTGTACCATCACGTGTGAGAGGTCATCCAAACCAAGACTGTCAAAAGCAGCATATAATTACAAGACAATGTGCTAAGATCTTTCATATAAATTCAATGAACTGAAATGTGGTTTTAGGTTAAGATTTGAGGTGAGACTTCAGAAATATATTTTAAAGCCCATCTTTCAGGTATATCCTGGTCAATAGATATTTAGTCCATTGTTTCCACATTGCTTTGCAAGGCCTGAAATATGGAAGCAGTTTAGAGACATGACAAACTATCCATCTACCCCAGCGTCCTATGGTTGCTCTAATTGCCACAAGCTTAGTGACTCAAGTTTATCATCATAGAGTTCCAGAGGTTAGAAGTGTAAAAGGGCCTCACTGTGCTAAAGTCACATTGTCACAGGGCAGCATTCCCCTGCAGGCTCTAAGGTAAAATCTGTTTCCTTGCATTTCTAGCCTCTATAGGCTGCCTGCATTCCTTGGCATGTGGTCCCTTCCCTCCATCTTCAAAGCCGGCAGTGTCCCCTGTCCTCTGACTGTCCTTCCAGTCACATGTCCTTCTGACTTTCTCCTCCTACTTCCCTCCTTCATTCTTGAAGATTCTTGTGATTACACTGGACCCACCCAGATAATCCAGGAAAGTCTCCCTTTTGTAAGGTCAGCTGGTTAGCAGCCTTAATCCTCCCTGCAAACTTAATGCCTCTTTGCCATGTATAATCACATGTTCACAGGTTTGTGGATTAGGACATGGACATCTTTGGAGGGGGATCTTTATTCTGCCAATCACACCATCCACGGAATGTTAGCAAGCAAGTCAAAGGACTGCTTCAAGCAGTATGGAGAAGACTCCCACATTAAATTAGAGCTGAACTAAATGACCAAAGGGCAACTTTCCAGTACAGTGATTATATGACACTTGAAGACTACAGTGAACTAAATCTATGCTTAGCTTCCTCACTGCTAAAATGGGTGTGGTAACATTTTACTACCAACAGGCAAGAGTTTCAAAAACTTTAGAGTGTTGAACTTCCAAATTGTAATCATATTTGGTCCAATGGTATGAACATTTTTAGGGATCTTGATATTTTCCAAAATGACAGCATAGTTGCTAATGTACATCCTGAGGGATAGACAAGACAGGACAGACAAATGAAACTACTTATGCCCACAGTCCATGATTCTTGAGACCTGTTATGAAAGGCTTAATGATACATTTTTATACATCATGGCCAACAAACTTAAAGGAGTTAATTTTGCATTGCTCAATGAAATAAACTCCAGAAAGAAAAAAAACCTGTTGCAGTTATTATGTAGAAAAATGGCTTAGGATGTCAGAGTTCAGAGAAATTTACAAAGTGTCCCATGATATTCATCATGTGGTAATTTTTATGACACACAGCTCCCCATTACAAATTGAGATTGAAATCAAACCTCTGTGTGGGATGTAGTTCACTTATACCAGTGTATGTATGTACCAGCCAAGTCCATTCAATGCATATATTCAACCATATTTATTGAAAGTCAACTATGTGCCAGGCCTTGTTCTAGACACTTGTGAGACATCAATGAATCAAAGATTCCTGACTTCATGGGGCTTACATTCCAAGGGAATAGATGTGGCTACTGCTGAGTAACTACTGATTGAGGAAGGCATACTTAACTAAAAGCTGATTCAACTAATCCTAACTTGACCTATAAATAAGGCTAGTGTGTGTGTGCTAAGTAGCTTCAGTTGTGTCCAACTCTGTGTGACACTATGGACTGTAGCCTGCCAGGCTTCTCTGTCCTTGGGATTCCCAGGCAAGAATACTGGAGTGGGTTGCCATGCCCACCTCCAGGGGATCTTCCCAACCCAGGAATAGAACCCACATCTCTTACATCTACCTGCATTGGCAGGCAGGTTCTTTACCACTAGTGCCACCTGGGAAGCCCTTAAATAAGGTTAGCGAGTGAGTGAGTGAAAATCGCTCAGTCCATGTAAGTTCTTTGTGACCCCAGGGACTATACAGTCCATGGAATTCTCCAGACCAGAATACTGGAGTGGGTAGCCGTTCCCTTCTCCAGGGGTTCTTCCCAACCCAGGGATCGAACGTAGGTCTTCCACATTGCAGACGGATTCTTTACCAGCTGAGCCACCAGGGAAGCCCTAAATAAGGCTAGAGACCCAGCTAAATCATGCCTAGACTTCTGACTTCCCCCACCAAAACTGTGAGATAATAATTCTATAGTTTGCTAAGCCACGAAGTTTTGTGGATAACATATTCCTACGTTATCTCCTAAAAATGTCCATTAGTTCAGCCATCCTTTGGATTGAAAGTAAGGAGGTAAATTGCTTTAAACTACTCAACATCACCTTTTTTCTGGAAATGCTCTGCTCTCATCACTTGTGATTTTGATGGGCCTGGAAATCATGACTCTTTCCCTTGACTGTGGGGTATCGTCCTACCCCCACCGTCAAGGAAAAGCAATGATGTGTCTAAACTGTGGTGTTGGAAAAGACTCTTGAGAGTCCGCTGGACTGCAAGGAGATCAAACCAGTTCATCCTAGAGGAAATAAGTCGTGAATATTCATTGGAAGGACTGAAGCTGAAGCTGAAACTCCAATACTTTGGCCACCTGATGCGAACAATGGACTCATTGGAAAAGACCCTGATGCTGGGAAAGATTGAAGGCGGGAGGGGAAGGGGATGACAGAGAATGAGATGGTTGGATGGCATCACCAACTCGATGGACATGAGTTTGAGCAAGCTCCGGGAGTTGGTGACAGACAGGGAAGCCTGTCATACTGCAGTCCATGGGGTCGTGAAGAGTCAGACACGACTGAGCAACTGAACTGACCTGAATCAGAATCTCTTCCTTATGATTTAAATATCAGCTTAATCAGAGAAGGCATAGGGGAATGTAAGATATGTGGTGCCATGCCACAATATGAAGAGGCCCCAAGGAGGTGGACCCACTGTTGCAACCCCTGGAGGAGGCTTGGTTACTTCCCTTGCAGCAGCCTAGTTATTCTACTCTTCCTGTCAGTTCATGAGCCCCCATTATCTTTCCAATAAATTTCCTTCTCCCTCAAACAGTGATTTTAAACTTTAGTTAGTAAGAGTCCATTTCTGTTGCTTAGAAGGGAGAACTCTGACAGACAGACGCCAGATGCAATCCGCTGGTGAGTGCATATCGACCATAAAGAAATCCTGTAAGGTTTTCATTAGTACTTCTTTTGATGGGCCCAAAATAAAAACACTTAATGACGAAACGGTAGGGAGCTTAGTCCCCATCTAAAGTAAACTTATTGCTTTTTAGAGAAGCAAATTTAGGCTCACAGTGAGATGGTAACTTGCCTAAGTTGCCATAAGGAATTACTGGTAGATTCAGAACAGTTTTATATACTTTAAGTCACACCCATATCAATAGCCAGTAGACCAAAAGAGTTGCTATTTTAAATTCTGAGAGAAATAATGCAACAGTGTAACCTTAATCACTATGTAGGAAAAGATTCCATCTAGAGTAGTAGCTATGATGATCACACATATGCAGGTAGTAGTGGAAATGAGAAGGAGCACCTATAACTCATGATTCTATTCTTTTTAGAATGATTTTGCTCTAAAAATTGGGAAGGAGGCTATTAATTAAACCTTGGCCTTTCATTATTGTATGAAGCTTGGCCAAGCCTTGAAAACACATTTGTAGTGGTTGACCTTGGAATCATATCTATTTCTAGTGGATGAACTCTAGGGTGACTCCCAGTGATTCCCCACCTTCCTGGTATGCACACCCTTGTGTAATCTCCTCTTGAGTGTGAACTGACTGACCTAGTGACTTATTTCTAACCAAGAGAACACGGAAAGGCAATGTGGTAACAATTCTATGATTAGGTTACAAAAGATTGTGACTCTGTCTTACTGGCCTGGATGAAACAGGCTGCCGTATTGGAAAGGCCACATAATAAAGAACAGAGGGTAGCCAACAGCCATCAAGGAACTGAAGTCCTCAGTCCAACAGCCCTCAAGACACTGAAGACCAATAGCAGCCAGTGAGAAAGCTGGGAAGCAGATCTTACTGCCTTTAAACCTTGGCTGTAGCCTTGCAAAAGACCCTCAGATCAATGGCCTCACCAAGCCATATCGGAATTCTTCACCCCCCCAAAATTGAGAGACAACAGTTTTGTGTTTTTTTAAACCACTAAGTTTTGCAGTACTTTATTACCTAGTAATAGATTATTTATACAGACCTTGATGGAATACAATCTTTGGCCAGTCCTGGGAGACTAAGGCTTTCTTATCATGGTTACATAAGAAAGGAAGCTGGGCTCAGGGTTTGAACACTGTCACCCTAATGGCCTCCATGCACAGCAGCAGGAAGTGCATTATGTCTGTTAAAGCCAGCTAACTCTAGAGTAACTAAGGACTGTGAATCAGGGAACTAGGATGTGCAACACACCTTGAAAGAAACTTTTCCCACACCTTGAAAGAAACTTCTGCAAGAAAGAAAAAGAATCAAATGGCACTGGTAGGAGAGAGAGTTTTTGAGATATAGTTAGTCTCACCAGTGCCCTTAATTGCACATTTTTATTTAGTTTTAGCCAACTGGCTGTTAAACACCATTTTAATTATGTTAGCACTGGAAAAAGAAGAGCATCTAGTTCGAGTTCCTTGTTCCAACTGGCGTTCTTAATTGCCTTTTCATTCAAGCCAAAGACTTACAGTGGCAGCCACAGCCCAGTTGGAAAACAATTCATTGTGTCAGTGACTAAGCCTCATAACAGAGCACCTTAATAAGACCAACTTCTGCACTTCCTGGCTCCCCAAGATGGATTATGCTCATAGTCTATTATTTGAACAAGGGTATCTGACTTATGGCAAATCTATCTGAAACAGCATTGTAGTACTGTATTTTATCTTTAAGAAATGTATTTTATAAAAGTAAGATATTTACTTCTGTTGCAGGAAGGAATTTAAGCAGAAAAATTTCTCTCTAATGTTTGTTGAATCATAGGAGAATGATGAGGGGGAACAGAGTGATACATCAACCAACTAACTTGAAAAACTCAGTTGTATTTTTATTTCAGGAAGAAAGGCTGAGCTAAAGGCGCCCTATGGTATTGCATGAAATACCTTTCTTCTTTTTCCAAGTCATGCATATCACCCAGGAATCCACAAGGGTAGCATCTCTGTTCTCTATTACTTAAATTTGCACAAGCATGTGATCAATTCTTCTTTCCCATTCCTTCTTCTTTAGGGCTTGTGAAAGGAGTTGAAATTTATAGTCTTTGAGGATGGCAACCTTTGTTTGGAATCATAGAATCACAGACTGTAAGACTGTAAGAACCAGCAAGGACCTCAGAGATTATTTGGTCTGACCTTCTCATTTTACAAGCAAGGTAACCAAAGCCCTTTAGTGAAAGATCCTGGCTGTGATTAATGCCCTGAAATAGGTGACACCAGGTTCAGGATCCACACAGAGCGAGGAGATCATGCAACCATGATAGGAGTTTTAACTTCATCTTAGTTTTTCTCCTTCTTTGAAGGAAATTAGAACAATAGTAGAGGGCCAGCGTCACACAGACCCTGGGGTCTGTTTGGCTCACCCACTCTCTGACTCTCTGACCTTGGAAAAGTCACTTTACATCTCAATTTCAGCCTTGGTAAGCCTGGAGAAAGGAAAGAAAAGCACAGGACAAGAGCTCATAAAATGCATGTAACTGTTATTATTAGCTTCCACTAGTATTATTGGAAAAGATACTGATGCTGAGGAAGATTGAAGGCAAAAAGAAGAGGGCAGCAGAGGATGAGACGGTAAGATGGCACCACCAACTGAATGGACATAAACTTGAGCAAATTCCAGGAAATAGTGGAGGCCAGGGAAGCCTGGTGTGCTGCAGTCCACAGGGTTGCAGAGTTGGACACGACTTAGTAAACAAACAACAGCTAGTATTATACCACCTTGACTGTGCTGACCCTCGCCAATAGCAAATAATTTTACCTGCTGGGGCCCAGTTTGGGCACATATAAACTGAAAGAGTTTTGGCATTACAACTCTTTGGATCTTGGGTCATACTCTTCCATTGACCTCAGTTTGAAAGTTATCTCCTCAGCCTTGAATGGCCTCTTCCATCAGCTCCCACCCTAGCTACCTCTACACCACTGGACCACAAGTACATTGAGGGTAAAGTTCACAGCTGACCCTTTTCTGCTTTTTCCTCAGACCAAACACAGTGTTTTTGACTCCTAGGTTCCCATTTTAAATAAAAGCTTTGCATTTTTATTGCTTCTAGAGACAAGCCAAGCTGGACAGCTTCATGCAGATGCAAAAGAGAAGATTCTAGCTAAACAACAGCTGAGGATAGTATAAGAGAGTTCATAATTAGTGCCAAGAGCTCTGGGAATAGCAGGCTATCAAACTACACAAGGCTATGGGAAAGCTGGTAGGTGAAATATGAAACAAGAACCAAACCAAGTCATCAATTTAAGACTTGGGGTTGAATAGAAAGATCTGTTTTAATGGAGGGGGAGTCTATAGTGGGAGGTTAGAACAGGTTTAGTGGTGGAAAGGGATTCACAAATATTTATTAGTTATTTTTTGTCACTTATCCCTGTGGCAAAAGAAGAACTGGTGCCTGGAGTTGATTTTTTCTAAGGACCTGAATTGTAGCTGCAAGCATGAGGATCTTTAGTTTACCAGCATGCCTGCTCCACAGAGTGGCCCTGGTGTGATTTCTCACCCTTCTTTCTTGCCTTCCACAGAGCTTCCATGACAGACAAAGGTTTTGGAGAAAACAAGTGCAGTGTGTCCCCTGTTGTCAGGACTTAAATTTTAAATCATTCTTGGCCGCTCAATGTGGTCACCGGCAAAGAGTCTTTGTCAGGGAAAGGTCAGAGGCAGTTATTAACACAGAGTGACAACTGTACTTCAGAAAACAATTGCCCTCATCCATCCCTACAACCTTCACAGGAGCCTTTGCTGACAATCCCTTCATTTCTGTACACTGTCAGCAAGACATTTAACAGCACTTTGTTGTCCATCTTGGCTCTCTCAGAAGAGTGACTGAGAGAGTGCAATGTAACTGGGGAGAATAAACGAGAGAAAGAATATTTTAATCTCTGGCCGGGTCAGTTCAATGCCACTTCAGTGAACATTTTTTTGTTTTTCCTCCTAGGCTAGCAAGAGAGAGCCAACTCTGGGTCACAGCCTTTGAGTTTTAGAGCTGGGAAGAGTTCCACTTACCCCCTGAGGAACCCCAAAGAACTCCAGGAATCTGACCCTGTGGCCAGTGCTGTCTCTATGTGACCTATTCTCCATCACTCTCTCTGCCTGAGATCTCAGTTACTAGTGGAAGCTCTTGGTTTCTTGGGACCCCAGGTCATGCCAACCAATATGTGGCTGTGATTTCTCAACACTGTGCATCCTGGCACTGTTTGATGTTTTCTGCCATTGTGAGGTTTAACTAAACCTGTCCTGAAAGGATAAATCAATGAATTTCTCTAGACTTTCAGGACTGGGTCAAAATGATCAAAGTTGAGAGGATACTTTGATGGAGAAACAACAGGGTTAACCCTTCTTGGACAATCTATGTGTAAGAGAAAGGCAGTAATGCAAAATCTCACAGCCTTCTATGACTTTGAGTTATGCATCTGGGTCTAGCTAAACAAGGAATATAAATGCAGAGCAGTACACTGTATTGATAACGTCTTGCTAAATATATGTCTCTACACATATTTGTGTGTTCAAACATGCATGTGACATGCTCATGGTCCCAAAACCATGTTCCCAAAGCTGTGTGTATGAAGGGAGGAAGAAGACCGAAAGAGTAAAGAGGAATGAGATGTGAACTACTGGCAGTATTATTTTTCATAAGTTCCCAAATCAGGTAGTGACCATGAATCACCAATGTCTGGACCAAATACTAGTATGAGTCAAACCCCTCTTCTCAGTGGAGGAGGACCTCTGTGTCTCTCTGTTTTGATAGCATGCTGCTACTACAGATTCCTGAACCTGGCCAGCCCTGTCTTAGGTAGATTTTAAAGAAAGCAATTTCCCCTTCAGATTGATGCTGAAGGTGATGCTCCAATATTTTGGCCACCTGATGTGAAGAGCCAACTCATTGGAAAAGATCCTGATGCTGGGAAAGATTGAGGGCAGGATGAGAAGAGGGTGACAGAGGATGAAACGGTTGGATGGCATCACCAACTCAATGGACATCAGTTTGAGCAAACTCTGGGAAATAGTGAATGACAGGGAAGCCTGGTGTGCTGCAGTCCATGGGGTTGCAAAGAATCACACACAACTGAGTGACTGAACAACTTTCCTCTTCAGAGTCTATAGAAGAAAGGAAATCTGCTCCGGAGAGCATGTTGAGACTGAACAAAGCTGTAACATGTGATTAAAAGAGGAGTTCCCCAGGGAAATCCCCACAGGCATGTCACTAGCTCTATAATTAGCATTGTCATCATTGGGGGATGTACATTGCCTTTTTCCACACTTTCGGAAGGAACAATGTATGGTTTGGATATTGCTCTGCTATTGACATGTTGGCATTTCAGCTTTTAAGAATTTTTAAAGAAACAAGTAGGAGTTCATAGTGCTGGATACTTAATAATCCTGGAAGACAGCTGAGGGAGGATGCATGGATGCATATTATGTTTTCCCCCAGTCTTCTTTAGGCCATTAAATGTACCCCAAGCACTTCATGTAGCGATTTCACCTATCTATACTCAGATAAGGAGAAGGAAATGGCAACGCACTCCAGTGTTCTTGCCTGGAAAATCCCAGGGACAGAGGAACCTGGTGGGCTTCCATCTATGGGATCGCACAGAGTCGGACACAACTGAAGCAACTTAGCAGCAGCAGCAGCATACTCAAATAATAATTTCTGATGAGGTGGATTTTCATGGATTTTCAATAGACGGGGTCAAGAATTTAAAGTCAAATCCCTCCCACCCTGATTCCTTCCTAAAGATTGGGACTTTATTGCTCTAGTGTTATCTACAGAGCTGATTTGTTTCATAAGGCTTTGGTGTCAGGGACCATGATTTCTTCCAAACCTGCAGAATAATAAGTTTTGCCAAAAATGGGTTCATCTTTATTCTATCTACAAGAATTTAGACATAGACACCACAGGCAGAGGTCATAGTTTTTAAATCACTTTTTGGAGATGTCATTGGTCATCGCCTCTCGTTAGCTCATTATTCTCTAATTGAGTCTGAACTATTTAAGATCAATGACAGGAATTTGTTTCCATTTCCAATGTAATCAATGAATGTAATGAATGTGAAGTCGCTCAGTCGTGTCCAACTCTTTGCGACCCCATGGACTGTAGCCTACCAGGCTCCTCCATCCATGGGATTTTCCAGGCAAGAGTACTGGAATGGGTTGCCATTTCCTTCTCCAGGAGATCTTCCTGACCCAGGGATTGAACCCGGGTCTCCCACATTGTAGGCAGACACTTTACCATCTGAGCCACCAGGGAAGCCTCATGATTGGAGGGTGCCAAATGAAAAAATGCTGAGTTGAGGTAGGATTGAAAAGTTCACAGCAAAATTCAAAGAAATTTGTTTAGTTTGTAACAATATTAATGCTGTGATGGCATCATTTTTTTATTCAACTTTTTAAAGAAATGAACTTGTTCCTGTTTATGAAGTTTAGACTCCACTTCTTACACATTAATGATTGTTTGTTTGCTTTGGTTTGGCATAAACACTGAGACCAACTCCAGGAATCCAGTGGCTGTGAGAAAGTATGTAATTGTGGGTGTTGCCAAGTCTAAATAGTACCCAATTCTTATTGCACTGCATTCCTCTATTCATGAAGATGTTATCACACGCCACGAAAACCCAAGGCTTCCACCCAAGGTGGTATCTGTTGACACTGGTCTGTCTTGGCACTTGAAAGCAGGTTCATAGCAAACATTCTTGACCATTTTATCTGCCATCTGCTTTCTAGCATTAATTGAAGGTATTCTCCCTCACACATATTTTGAGTGAAATTGCATGTAGTCTATACAAAAATTTAGAGAAACTTTTAAAATTGTGAAGATTGAAACTTTTCAAAAATAAACACAGTGTATCTCTCGATTTACTTAGGTATTTCTTATATCTATCAATAAAGCTCTTTTATCCATGATGTTCTAAACACTTTGCTGCTGTCAGGAATTACAATTCTTAAATTGTATTTTTGAATTGGTCATTACCAGCATGTAGAACTAATTTACAAAGAATAGCCAGGAGAGATAAGAAAGCCTTCCTCAGCGATCAATGCAAAGGTATAGAGGGAAATAACAGAATGGGAAAGACTAGAGATCTCTTCAAGAAAATTAGAGATACCAAGGGAATATTTCACGCAAAGATGGGTTGGATAAAGGACAGAAATGGTATGGACTTAACAGAAGCAGAAGATATTAAGAAGAGGTGGCAAGAATACACAGAACTGTACAAAAAAGATCTTCACGACCCAGATAATCACAATAATGTGATCGCTCACCTAGAGCCAGACATCCTGGAATGAGAAGTCAGGTGGGCCTTAGAAAGCATCACTATGAACAAAGCTAGTGGATGTGATGGAATTCCAGTTGAGCTATTTCAAATCCTAAAAGATGATGCTGTGAAAGTGCTACACTCAATATGCCAGAAAATTTGGAAAACTCAGCGTGGCCACAGGACTGGAAAAGGTCATTTTTCATTCCAATCCCTAAGAAAGGCAATCCCAAAGAATGCTCAAACTACCATACAATTGCACTCATCTCACACACTAGTAAAGTAATGCTCAAATTTCTCCAAGCCAGGCTTCAGCAATATGTGAACCGTGAACTTCCAGATGTTCAAGTTGGTTTTAGAAAAGGCAGAGGAACCAGAGATCAAATTGCCAACATCCGCTGGATCATCAAAAAAGCAAGAGAGTTCCAGAAAGACATCTATCTCTGCTTTATTGACTACGCCAAAGCCTTCAACTGTGTGGATCACAATATACTGTGGAAAATTCTGAAGGAGACAGGAATACCAGACCACCTGACCTGTCTCTTGAGAAGTCTGTATGCAGGTCAGGAAGCAACAGTTAGAACTGGACATGGAACAACAGACTGGTTCCAAATAGGAAAAGGAGTACGTCAAGGCTGTATATTGTCACCCTGCTTATTTAACTTATATGCAGAGTACATCATGAGAAATACTGGGCTGGAAAAGCACAAGCTGGAATCAAGATTCCTGGGAGGAATATCAATAACCTCAGATATGCAGATGACACCACCCTTATGGCAGAAAGTGAAGATGAACTTAAAAGCCTCTTGATGAAAGTGAAAGAGAAGAGTGAAAAAGTTGGCTTAAAGCTCAATATTCAGAAAACTGAGACCATGGCATCTGGTCCCATCACTTCATGGGAAATAGGTGGGGAGACAGTAGAAACAATGTCAGACTTTATTTTTTGGGGCTCCAAAATCACTGCAGATGGTGATTGCAGCCACGAAATGAAAAGATACTTACTCCTTGGAAGGAAAGTTATGACCAACCTAGATAGCATATTAAAAAGCAGAGACATTACTTTGCCAACAAAGTTCCATCTGGTCAAGGCTATGGTTTTTCCAGTGGTCATGTATGGATGTGAGAGTACTGTGAGGAAAGCTGAGTGCCGAAAAATCGATGCTTTTGAACTATGGTGTTGGAGAAGACTCTTGAGAATCCCTTGGACTGCAAGGAGATCCAACCAGTCCATCCTAAAGGAGATCAGTCCTGAGTGTTCATTGGAAGGACTGATGCTGAAGCTGAAACTCCAGTACTTTGGCCACCTCATGTGAAGAGTTGACTCATTGGAAAAGACCTTCATGCTGGAAGGGGTTGGGGGCAGGAGGAGAAGGGGACGACAGAGGATGAGATGGCTGGATGGCATCACCAACTCGATGGGCATGAGTCTGAGTTAACTCCAGGAGTTGGTGATGGACAGGGAGACCTGGCGTGCTGCGATTCATGGGGTTGCAAAGAGTTGGACATGACTGAGCAACTGAACTGAATTGAGAACTAATTTACTAATTTATGAATTAATTACTGTTTCTAAAAACTATTACTACTTTTTATGTTGATCTCCTATTTAAAAATTTTGTTACTTCTAATAGCTTGTAGATTTTCCTGAACTTTATACTGTAGAAAAAAAACATTCTCATAACAGAGTTTGCCCCCTTTCTTTCCGATATTTATACTTTTTGTTGCTTTTTCTGAAGCCACAACAAGAGTGAAGCCCAAGCGCCACATCAAAAGATGCTGCATGTCACAGCAAAGACCCCACATGTCACAACTAAGACCCAACACAGATAAAATAAATATTTAAAATCCTATATATTACTAATTGTATGTCAGCATATTTTTTAAGAAAGAAAATAAAATTTCCCTTTAACTCCTTGAATATATATATCATTATTTTAATATAATAATACTTTAATATATATTTTAAAGTTACATATATATTATAAAGCAATAATATATATACTATTATATATATACTATATATATCATTATACATTATATGTATATTATATATACACATATATTATGTATATATATTATGTGTATACATTATGTATATATACATATATATATGTATATATATGTGCATATTATATATACATATATGTATATTATATATACATACATATATCATTACTTCTTTTACTATAATACTTTAATACATATTTTAAAGTAATATATATACATAAAGTAATAATATATATTATATATGTTATATATATAATATATACTAAGTAATAATATACATACTATAAAGTAATAATACTTTAATATAATAATACTTCTTTTAATAATAATTTCTCCAAAGTTCCTGCCTGCTAAATATAACATCTGGGCCAACTTAGCTGTTTTATATTTCTTTATCTTTTTCCTTGACTGGGAGCTACACTTGTCTCCATTTTCCCATATCTGGTGGGTTTTCATTCTCTATTAGATACTGTTGAATAATACTTTCTTTGGAAAGATTCTAGATTGTATTATATTCTTCTGCAGAAAGTTGCTTTTTATTCAAGTATACAATTCAATTCTGGTATGACCTAAGTCAAATCCCTTATGATGATATAGGGGAATGACAAATAGATTCAAGGTATTAGATCTGATAGACCAAGTGCCTGAAGAACTATGGACATAAGCTTGCAACATTGTACAGGAAGCAGTGATCAAAACCATCCCCAAGAAAAAGAAATGCAAAAAGGCAAAATGGTTGTCTGAGAGGCCTTACAAATAGCTGAGAAAAGAATAGAAGTGAAAGGCAAAGGAGAAAAGGAAAGATACACCCATTTGAATGCAGAATTCCAAAGGATAGCAAGGATAGACAAGAAAGTCTTCTTAAGTAAACAATGTAAAGAAAAAAAGGCAAACAATAGAATGAGAAAGACTAGAGATCTCTTCAAGGAAATTGGAGATACAGACACCAAGGGAATATTCCACATAAAGATGGGCACAATAAAGGATAGGAACGGTATGGACCTAACAGAAGCAGAAGATATTAAAAAGAGGTGACAAGAATACACAGAAGAACTGTCCGGAAAAACTCTTAACAATCTGCATAAGCTTGATGGTGTGGTCACTCATCTAGAGCCACACATCCTGGAGTATGAAGTCAAATGGGCTTTAGGAAGCATTAATACAAATAAAGTTAGTGGAGGTGATAGAATTCCAGCTGATCTATTTCAAATCCTAAAAGATGATGCTGTTAACATCCTGTACTCAATGCCAGCAAATTTGGAAAACTCAGCAGTGACCACAGGAGTGGAAAAAGTCAGCTTCATTTCAATCCCAAAGAAGGGCAATGTCAAAGAATGTTCAAACTATTGCACTCATTTCACATGATAGGAAGGTCACGCTCAAAATCCTTCAAGCTAGGCTTCAACAACATGTGAGCCAAGAACTTCCAGATGTACAGGCTGGAAAAGGCAGAAGAACCAGTGCTCAAACTGCCAAAATCCACTGGATCATAGATAAAGCAAGGAAATTCCAGAGAAACATCTACTTCTGCTTCATTGACTGTGCCAAAGTCTTTGACTGTGTGGATCACAGCAAACTGGAAAATTGTTAGAGATGGGAATACCAGACCACCTTATCTGCATCCTAAGAAACCTTATGGAGGTCAAGAAGCAAGAGTGAGAACCCAGACATGGAACAATGAACTGGTTCAAAATTGGGAAAGGCTACATCAAGGCTATATATTGTCACCCTGCTTACTTAACTTATGTACAGAGTACATTATGTAAAATGCCGGGCTGGGTGAAGCATAAGCTGGAATCAAGATTGCTAGGAGAAATATCAATAACCTCAGATACACAGAGGATACCACCCTAATGGCAGAAATTTAAGAACTAAAGAGCCCCTTGATGAAGGTGAAAAAGGAGAGTGAAAAAAACTGGCTTCAAACTCAACATTCAAAAAACTAAAATCATGGCATCTGGTCCCATCCCTTCATGGTAAATAGAAGGGGAAAAAATAGAAATAGCAATAAACTTCATTTTCTTGGGATCCAAAATCACTGCAGATGGTGACTGCAACCATGAAATTAAAAGATACTTGCTCCTTGGAGGAAAAGCTATGACACCTAGACCGCGTATTAAAAGGCAGAGACATCACTTTGCCGACAAAGGTCTGGATAGTCAAAACTATGGTTTTTCCAGTAGTCATGTATGGATGTGAGAGTTAGACCATAAAGAAGGCTGAGCACCAAAAAATTGATGCTTTCAAATTGTGGTGCTGGAGAAGACGCTTGAGAATCCCTTAGACAGCAAGGAGATCAAACTAGTCAATCCAAAAGGAAATCAGTCCTGAATATTCACTGGAAGGACTGATGCTGAAGTTGAAGCTCAAATACTTTCACTCCCTGATGCAAAGAGCCAACTCAATGGAAAAAACCCTGTTGCTGGGAAAGATTCAGAGCAGGAGGAGAGGGGGAGACAGAGAATAAGATGGTTGGATGGCATCACGGACTCAACAGACATGAGTGAGCAAACTTCAAGAGATGGTGAAGGACAGGGAAGCCTGTCTTGCTGCAGTCCACAGGGTTGCAAAGAGTCGGATATGTCTGAGCGACTGAATAATAACTGTTCAATTATGGGTTAGTCAATTTGATTTTATGTAGGCTTAGTTTTGTACTTTCTTGGGGAAGACCTATGAAAATCCTAATCTCTTCCTTAATTAAAATATTTTCTACTTGGAAGGACTCATCTTTCAAACTCTGCACTCTCTATAGATTTGTGTCAGCTCTTGGCTTTAAACTTTATCAGGGAAGATCTAGAGTAGGCTTTCTAGAGTAGGTCCCTGTTCTTAGGTTTGACATTTTTGGTATCTCAGTTGGATGCTTGAGATGTCAACAGGAGTTAATGAGAACTTTTCACTACAGCTGAACATGCTTTGTTCCCTATATTTACATGACCTCTAGTTTCTCTGTTCTAGTCTCATCTATGATCAGATTTTTGGAAATCCTCCACTTGTCTTGAGAAAATATAGTCCAACACTTAGTCACAGACTTCTAGGGAATTGCTGTGCATACTTATGGGATCTCATCTCTTCACAGCTTCCTCCTATCTTGGATCTTTCCCACAGACTCCAGCCTCTTCAGCTGCTCCAAACCCTTATCTCCACCTCCTTGATTCATCAAGATGACTGAACTTGGTTTGAAGCTTAGCTTACTGCACCATAATCTAAAAATTGCCTTCAGGCAGAGGGCTAAGACAATCATCCTTAAGTGTGGCTTACTTCTTCAGTTTCTCTTCTTCAGGGGTCAGTCTTGAGCTCCCTGTTGTCCAGTGTTTTATAAACTTTTGTGGGGGTTTTGTATTTATTAAAAATGAGGAGGTAAATTCAGTACTGATTTCTCTATCATAGTTAAAAACTAAATCCAGATATAGTATTTTTTTAATTCTAGAAATTTTATTGGATCTTTTAAATAGATTCTAATACTCTAGCAAAATTTTCCTTTTTTATTTTGGCCATCTTTATCTCTATTGTCTTGAATAAATTCATCACATTGACTTTAAGACCTTTGTCACCCAAACACAATGGATCTATTTCTATTTTATGCATTATTTTCTCTTTGTTTCTGGTTAGATAGCCCTGTATTTTAGTCCTGTGTTTACAAAAGAATATTCTTTTGAATTGATGTATAACAAAAAATTCAAAAATCTTAAGTTCATAATTAAATGAATTATTACATATGTGTAATGACTATATAACAACCATTTAGATCAAGATAACAGACTATTTCTGGATCCTGGAAGACTTGATTATGCTTCCTCCCAGTCACTAGACCCCTACAGGTAATCATTATTCTAATTTTCTGTCTCTACAGATTAGTTTTTAACTTTCATATAAACATTTTATGTACTCTCTTGTGTCTAATATCATCCACTTTATGATGTTTTTAGATTCATCCATGCTAGCCTGTGTATCAATAGTTTGCATTTTTTCCCATTGTGTCTACTATTCCACTGTCTGAATTTATCACACATTATTTACTATCCCATTCTTGGTGGACACAACAGTTCCTTCCAGGTGGGATGTTTAATTGTAGTTATTATGATTATTCCTGTACATTACTTTTGATAAATATATAAGCTTTCATTTCTACTGGGTTCATATCAGAGAGTAAAGTCATTGGGTTATAGTGCATATGGAACCTGGGCTTTAGGAGATACTTCCAAATAATTTACCAAATATTTTATTCTTATCACTGTAGAATGCTCTCTGGAAACTTTCAAATAATCTTGTCTTATGCGAGGATAGCCCAATTCTCCCTCACAGACCTTCAGGGAATCCCCATACATAAGGTATTCCATTTGTTCTACATCCTTTCTAACACCTTATATTATCGTCTTAATTTTAGCCATTCTCAACAGTATGGCTAAAAAGATCCAAGATAGGAGGATACATATATATATGAAATATTATCTCATAGTCATCCTTCTGATGACTAATGATATTGAGCACCTTTGTACATGTTCCTTTCTGTTTACATGTTCATGTCCAATTCCATCAATTTATTTATTTTATGAATATATAACAAAAATGTAGACATGCAAGCTAACAGCAACTTCTTCTAAAGAAGGATCCTTTCCCTTCACAGGGAAGGTAGAGTGGACTTTAAAGTGATGATTTCTCTTATAGGTGTTTTCTGGGTTCCTCTGACTATAATCCTGTGATGTGAGAAATATGCATCTTCCTCCAGGCCTTTCTGCAGCCTTACGTTGTTGGAGAACTCCTCTTCCCAGGCCACTCTGCTGGAATCCTCTCACCACTCTAAGTGGTACTCAGTGGTCATGGTGGGTTAGTCACTAAGTTGCATCCAACTCTTGCAACCCCCTGGATTGTAGCCTGCCAGGTTTCTCTGTCCATGGGATTCTCCCAGCAGAAATACTGGTGTGGGTTGCCATTTCCTTCTCCAGGTAAACTTCCTGACCCAGGAATTGAACCCAGATCTTCTGCATTATAGGCAGATTGTTTACCAACTGAGCTATGTACTCAGTAGTAGAGTTCTTAAATGGTCCCTGGTTCACTCTTTCCTCTGATGACTTACTGTTGGTCCACAGGAAACACACAACTCCATGCTTTGTCAGGTGCACGGTTATTTTCAAATGCAGACTTTTACTTTCCCTTGAACCCAGTGCTCAGGTCAGCAGCCACACTTCTTTTCGATGTTCCTCAGACATGGATCTGACAGTTGTCAAACTCCAGGGGACATATATCTATTCCCCAGGTGGTTTCCCATCAGGCATTATGTTATGGAGAAGGTATTTCCTCTTCTTTATTACTTAGGACTCATAGCCCAGCTTTCACCAAAGAAATTCTCAGAATCCACTCTTGACAATTTTATACCCAGAAAGTGGTTGAGGGTTTCAAGGGCCATGAAATCAGCTCAGTTATTTCCCTTGAAAATTTGCATTTTGGTGTCAATTTACTTTAAAATTTAATATCTGTGTTACTGTCATGGGCTGAATAACCTCCCTGCAAATATGTTTACATGCTCATGCCCAGAATTTTAAAAATATGTTACTGTACATAATAAAAGAAAGTTTACTGGAGTGCAGAACCAACATGGCATAGAAAGACCTTGAGCTCATCTCTCATGAGCACTCCAAAACCACACTGTCTGCAGAAAAACCATTGATGAAAAAGACTAAGACCTACCTGGAAAGATCTCCTACGTCTAAAGACACAAAGAAGGAACCACAGTGAGATGGGTAGGGGTGCAGACTCATGATATAATCAAGTCAAGTCCCATACCTTCAGATGGGTGACCCACAAACTGCAGAGGTTCTGCAGGAATTCTGAGCTCAGTGTTGAGCTCCTTCAGCCCGGGGTTCCTGCACAGGAAGATGAGCCCCCAGAGCATTTGGCTTTGAAGGCCAGCAGGGCTTAATTTCAGAGGTCCCCAAGGACTAGGGGAAAGAGAGACTTCACTCTTGAAGGGCACACACAAAATCTCATGGGCACCAGGACCCAGCATACAAGCAGTGACTCTATAGGAGCCTAGACCAGACCTTCCTATTGAACTTGGAGGGTCTCCCTGAGGGTGGGGCCGGGTGGTTGCGGCTCACTTTGGGGACAGAGACACTAGCATCAGCCATAACTGAAAGTTGGGTCTACCACCTGGAAGAAGCCAGGGCTGGTGGGTGCAATCTTGGAATTCTTCTTCTAGCTCATTTGCCCCAAGACCTGGCCCCACTCCACAACCTGTAAATGCCCAGTGCTGGGATTACAGGTATAGTCCACTTCTCAAAAATTTGCTTTACATCACTCCAATTTTAGGAAAGAGGCTACTTAAGTATCATTTTTCAAACTGAAAGAAATCCAAAGATTTTTGCACATACAGAAAAGGTGAAAAAGACATATAGCATCAGCATTTGTTTTTCAGCAGGCTCTTATAGAGGCATTGCTCACCCTAGGCCATGAGAGTGGCACCACCAAGCTCCTCTGACAACTATACTCCATACCTCAGCATCAAGCTGCCGGGGCCTTGAACTGTATCTGTGAGCATCTGTGCTTCATCTCCACTTACTCAGTGCATCAATTTGCAAGAGGTGTCTCAAGGTAATTGCTATTTCACTTTACACATTTTGGCTCATGAAAAATTTCATAGGATGGCTCTACTTTTGGATAGCAGAGGAAACTAGTATATTGATGTATGGGGAGATACCAGCGTAGGCAGCAGTCATTGTTTTGAGGTCTCTGGAAGCCTTAGGTATGTTTTTAATAATTCAATTACCCTGGTTTTTCTGTAGAAAAAAAAATGAAAAGACAAAGGATTTCTCATGTTCTAGCCTAGGCCTGCCCTTGGCTAATTGCATTTGGACCATTTCCTAATAACTCTCTTCATCATGTGTCTAGAAAAACCTTTAAAAATGCATCCTCATTGTGTGGAGATATTTTCTTAAATGTGAAGCCAGGTAGCCTATTAAAAGCACTTCAAACCTGCGTGTGTATGAATTTATGTATGTGTATATATGTATGGTCTATGCACATGTTTCATGTATATGTTTGTATGTACATGTAACAGTTTGCTTCTCCCTACCTCAGCTACTCACTCCCAGTGTCACACTCTTAACTTTTGAATAATCTACTACCTTCAGAATCTTAATTTCTTATATTCTATTCTCAAGAAACTGTTCTATATTTCCAGTCCTCACTTTTATAATTCCTTAGCTCTCAGCTGACCTCATCAAAAGTTCAGTCTCCAACTCATGAATCCTACCATTGTCTCATAATCCTTTAGTTCTGTGTTCTGGTATTCTCTCTTCATGCAAGCAAGACCCTGTCATCTATTACTATAGTTCAGTGTTTGCAATCGCAGGAGTTTACAAGGGCAGGCAGAAAACATAAACAAGTGCAACAGGCAAGACAGAACACGGCAAGAAGGTATACAAACATGGTGAACCAAATTGACTGTGTTCTATCAAAAGGCATTCGCATGCCTAATTTTAATACAATAGGCAAGCCAAGTAAATCTGTCTCCAGGCTAAATGTGCCCATTCACCTCTTCCCTTATTTCCATTTATTACTATCCTCTAAAACCTCAACTTTTGTTGAACTCACTCTCTGCTTTCTCCTTGTCTGCATCCAAGTTGCTTCAGATAGAGTGGAGAAAAATCATACAATGAGGCTGACCATTTACTTTTGATTCATGATCACATTGTGAGGCAGGCAGGAGCTCTGAGCAGCCATCCTCCCACACTTCCTAGAAGGCTTTCTGTTCTGCTGTCAGAGGTGACAGTTTCATACTTTCTCCTCTCCATGTATCTATTTATTGAGATGCTTTTAGCTGCAGTAATATTCACAATGAGATTTACTGTGAAATAAATTTATAAGAAATCCTCTAACTTCAGTTACTTGTTATTTCTTGCTTTCATTGCTGTCATTATAATCTGCAATTATTTGGTTTTACTTACTTATTTTTGGTGTTTTATTAAAAATTTCCCTCCACCAGAATAAAAACTCCCTGAGAGTAAAGACCATACCTTTCTTATTTATTAAGTAGCTCCAGTTGTCTAGAACACTGGCTGCCATAAATTAACTCAATACAAATTTGCTAAATAAGGAACTGACAAGGTTCAACATGTGTGAAATTCCAAGAAATTTAGGTAAAGTGTTTCAGGTAAGACTGAAAACAAGACTTGGCCAACTTTGTTCTACAAAGGGTCAGATAATAAATATTTTCAGCTTTGCAGGCCATACAGTCTCTGTCGTAATTATCCCAATCTTCTGCCATAATGTAAAAGCAACCACGGCAAGACACAATGAATAGGAGTGTCCAGATTTGGGCTACAGTCATCATTTGCAGACCCTTGTTCTAGATGAACAGATTCTTTGTACAAACCAAAATCCTGGGCTCTCATACTGTTACTTGTGGGTGTTCAAGAAACAATATATGCATGCATAAATTACATCTGTACTATCTACTGAGCAGCATATCAGAGGGATTGAGGGTTGCAGACACTACACCAGGTTACTCTGTTTAAGTCCCGTCTTCACATATGTGCTTTGTGACCATCGGTAAGTCACTACCCTCTCTGCACTTCTGTTTACTCATCCTTGAAATAGGGATGAAAATACAGTCTATGTCATAGAGGTAAATGAGGACTAAGTGAGGTATGTAAACACTTAGAACAGAGCTTGTTACCTGAATACTAGGTGTATTGCATAAATGTAGAATAGGTTCTTGCAAAGTACTTTGCATACATAGTCACACATCCTTCTCACAGAAGGCTAAGCATTATTTCCATTTTATTATCTCAGGGATTCAGAGATACTAGGTAAGATTCCATGGTCACACAACTAGTAAAGTGATAGTATTAGGGGCAAATAAACACATTTAGAAATAAAAAGCTCTGAAAAGAAAGTACAATGTATTTCTCATCCAGAATATCAATTCAAAATCACTTCACTTCAGTTGCTCAGTTATGTCTGACTCTTTGCAGCCCCATGGTGTGCAGCACGCCAGAACTCCCTGTCCATCACCAACTCCCAAAGGTTGCTCAAACTCATGTCCATTGAGTCGGTGATGCCATCCAACCATCTCATCCTCCGTCATCCCCTTCTCCTCCTGCCTTCAATCTTCCCCAGCATCAGGGTCTTTTCAAATGAGTCAGTTCTTGGCATGAGGTGGCCAAAATATTGGAGTTTCAGCTTCAACATCAGTCCTTTCAGTAAATATTCAGGACTGATTTCCTTTAAGATGGGCTGGTTGGATCTCCTTGCAGTCCAAGGGACTCACAAGAGTCTTCTCCAACACCACAGTTCAAAAGCATCAATTCTTTGGTTCTCAGCTTTCTTTATACTCCAACTCTCACATTCATACATGACTACTGGAAGAACCATAGCTTTGACTAGACAAACCTTTGTTGGCAAAGTAAAGTTTCTGCTTTTTAATATGCTGTCTAGGTTGGTCATAACTTTTCTCCCAAGGAGCAAGCATCTTTTAATTTTGTGGCTGCAGTCACCATCTGCAGTTATTTTGGAGCCCAACACAATAAAGTCTCTCACTGTTTCCACTGTTGCCCATCTATTTGCCATGAAGTGATGAGACCAGGTGATGGAATTCCAGTTGAGCTATTTCAAATCCTAAAAGATGATGCTATGAAAGTGCTGCACTCAATACACCAGCAAATTTGGAAAACTCAGCAGTGGCCACAGGACTGGAAAAGGTCAGTTTTCATTCCAATTCCAAAGAAAGGCAAAGCCAAAAAATGTTCAAAGTACTGCACAATTGCACTCATCTCACATGCTAGTAAAGTAATGCTCAAAATTCTCCAAGCCAGGCTTCAGCAATACATGAACCATGAATTTCCAGATGAACTTCAAGCTGGTTTTAGAAAAGGCAGAGGAACCAGAGATCAAACTGCCAACATCTGCTGGATCATTGAAAAGGCAAGAGAGTTCCAGAAAAACATCTATTTCTGCTTTATTGACTATGCCAAAGCCTTTAAATGTGTGGATCACAATAAACTGTGGAAAATTCTTCAAGAGGTGGGAATACCAGACCACCTGACCTGCCTCCTGAGAAACCTGTATGCAGGTCAGGAAGTAACATTTAGAACTGGACATGGAACAACAGACTGGTTCCAAATAGGAAAAGGAGTATGTCAAGGCTGTATATTGTCACCCTGCTTATTTAACTTATATGCAGAGTACATCATGAGAAACGCTGGGCTAGATGAAGCACAAGCTGGAATCAAGATTGCTGGGAGAAATATCAATAACCTCAGATATGCAGATGACACCAGCCTTATGGCAGAAAGTGAAGAAGAACTAAAGAGTCTCTTGATGAAAGTGAATGATGAAAGTGAAAGAGAAGAGTGAAAAAGTTGGCTTAAAGCTCAACATTCAGAAAACTAAGATCATGGCATCTGGTCCCATCACTTCATGGAAAATAAATGGGGAAGCAGTAGCTGACTTTATTTTTCTGGGCTCCAAAATCACTGCAGATGGTGACTGCAGCCACAAAATTAAAAGACACTTACTCCTTGGAAGGAAAGTTATGACCGACCTAGACAGCATATTAAAAAGCAGAGATATTACTTTGCCAACAAAGATCCATCTAGTCAAGGCTATGGTTTTTCCAGTAGTCATGTATGGTTGTGAGAGTTGGACTATAAAGAAAGCTGAGCACTGAAGAATAGATGCTTTTGAACTGTGGTGTTGGAGAAGACTCTTGTGAGTCCCTTGGACTGCAAGGAGATCCAACCAGTCCATCCTAAAGGAAATCAGTCCTGAATATTTACTGAAAGGACTGATGTTGAAGCTGAAACTCCAATACTTTGGCCACCTGATGCAAAGAACTGACTCATTTGAAAAGACCCTGATGCTGGGAAAGATTGAAGGTGGGAGGAGAAGGGGATGACAGAGGATGAGATGGTTGGATGGCATCACCAACTCAATGGACTAGGTTTGGGTAAACTCCAGGAGTTGGTGATGGACAGGGAAGTCTGGCATGCTGCAGTCAATGGGGTTGCAAAGAGTCGGACACAACTGAGTAACTGAACTGAACTGAACTTCATGGGACTGGATGCCATGATCTTAGTTTTCCGAATGCTGAGTTTTAAGCCAACTTTTTCACTCTCCTTTTTCACTTTCATCAAGAGGCTCTTTAGTTCCTCACTTTCTGCCATAAGGTTGGTGTCATCTGCATATCTGAGGTTATTGTTATTTCTCCCAACAATCTTGATTCCAGCATGTACTTCATCTAGCCTGGCATTTTGCATGATGTACTCTGCATATAAGTCGAATAAGCATGGGTGATAATATATAGCCTTGATGTACTTCTTTTTCGATTTGGAACCGGTCTGTTGTTTCATGTCCAGTTCTAACTGTTGCTTCTTGACCTGCATACAGATTGCTCAGAAGGCAGGTAAGGTGGTCTGGTATTCCCTTCTCTTTAAGAATTTTCTGCTGTCTGTTGTGCTCCACACAGTCAAAGGCTTTGGTGTAGTCAATAAAACAGAAGTAGATGTTTTCCTGGAACTCTCCTGCTTTTTCTATGAGCCAACAGATGCTTGCAATTTGATTTTCTGTTCTTCTGCCTTTTATAAATCCAGCTTGAACATCTGGAAGTTTACAGTTCACATACGTTGAAGCCTGGCTTGGGGAATTTTGAGAATTACTTTGCTAGTGTGTGACATGAGTGCAATGTTGCAGCAGTTTGAACATTCTTTGGTAAAATTCAAAATCAAGGTATCTAATATAGATTAGTGTTTGCACAAGTTTTAAAACATGGCTGCAAATAGCCCTCACTAGGAGGAATCCCTTCCTCTTGAATCTAGATGGATTTGAAACTACTTTAGCTGATACAGCACAATGAAAATGACACTGTGTGACTTCCAAAGGGCTGCTCAGCTTTTGCCTTGTTCACTGGAACATAATCTCTCAGAATTCTGAGACACCATGTAAAAATTCCCTGATGGCCACATTTCAAAGATGTCCAAGTCAGGCTCCTGCCATAGGGTCCTTGGGGCTGGAGCCTGGAGACTCATACGAGGTCACAGAGAGGGTGTGACTACTGGATGACTTGGAAGCTAGTCTTATGCACTTGGACGCACCTCACATACTCCCGTCTTGGAATGTCCTTCTGTCCATTGTTCCCATAGTGGGAGGACACAGCCTTGAGAGATCAAGGTGTTGTTGAGACCATCTGGACTGAATATTTGACTGAACCCAGGGACAAGAGACAAGATGGCAGAGTAGAATAACCTGGGCTCACCTCCTCTCATGAGATCACCAAAATCACATCTAAGTGCTGAACAATCATTAACAAAAAAGACTGGAACCTACCACAAAGAAGCGACAATGAAAAAATAGAAAGTGTGCTTATGTGACAATCAAATTCCATACCCATCAGGTGGGCAAACCACAAACTGGAAAATAATTATACTAGAAAATAGATATATTTTCCCACAGGAGTAAGTTTTGAGCCCCACATCAGATTCCCAGCCTGAGGGTCTGGCATTTGGAGGAGGAGCCCCCAGAGCATTTGGCTTTGAATGCAGGAATGCAGGAGCTCGTAAGTGCAGGAGCTCCATGGGAATGGGAGAAACAGACTCCACTCTTGGAGGACTCACACAAGGTTTCATGTGCACTGGGACCCAAGACAAAGCAGTGACTCCTTAAAAACCTGAGTTAGACCTACCTTCAGGTCTTAGGGGATACCCTGGGGAGGTGGGAGTCAGCTACGGCTCACTGTGAGGGCAAGGACGCTGGTGGCAGATACCACATGGAATACTCATCAGCATGAGCTCTCCTGGAGGTTACCATTTTGGCAGTGAGACCAGGTCCCACAAAACAGCCTGCAGACTCCACTTCTGGGACACCTCACACCAAACAACCAACAGGGTAGAAACACAGCCCCACCCATCAGCAGACAGGCTGATGAAAGTAGTCCTGAGCCAACAAAGCCCTTGACAAACCCGGCTCAACAGAGGGATAAGACCTAGCTCCACCCACCAATGAGAAGACACCAGTCTTTCCCACCAGAAAGCCTGCATAACCTCCTGGAACAATCTCACCCACCAGGGAGCAGACACCTGAATCAATAAGAATTATAATCCTGCAGCCTAAGGACAGGGACTACAAACACAGAACGTTAGACAAAATAAGATGGCAGAGAACTTTATCCCAGAGAAAAAGCACAAGATAAAACTCCATAAGAAAAATTAAAAGAAGTGGATATAGGCAATCTGCCAGAAAAATAACTCAGAGAATGGAAGTAAAGATGATTCAGGATCTCAGAAAAAGAATGGAGTCACAGATGAAGAAGATACATGAAATGTTTAATAAAAAGCCAGAAGTTTTACAAAACAAACAAACAGATGAACAATGCAATAATTGAAATGAAAAATACACTAGAAGGAATCAATATCAGAATAAATGAGGCAGAAAAATGAATAAGCGAGCTGGAAGACAGATTGATGGAAATCACTGTTGCAGAATAGAAGAAAGAAAGGAAAATGAAAAGAAATGAGGACAGTCTAAGAGACATCTGGAACAACATTAAATGCACCAATATTTGCACTGTAGGGGTCCCAGAAGGAGTCAAGAAAGAGAAAGGGCTTGAAGAATATTTGAAGAGATAATAGCTAAAAAATGCTCCTAACATGGGGAGGAAAACATTCACTGCAGTTCAGGAAGCAAAGAGAGTTTCATACAGGATAAACCAAGGAGGAACACATCAAAACACATGTTAATTAAAATGACAAAAATTAGAGAAAGAGAAGATATTAAAAGCAAGAAGGGAAAAACAACAAATAACATACAAGGTAATCCCTATAAGGTTATAAGCTAATTTTTCAGCAGAAACACTACAGGCTAGAAGGGAGTGGGATGATGTATTTAAAGTGATGAAAGGGAATAAGCTACAAAAAAAATACTCTGACCAGCAAAGTTCTCTTTCAGATTTGACAGGGAAATCAAAAGCTTAATAGACAAGCAAAAGCTTAGAGAATTCAGCACCACTAAAACCAGTTACTAAAGGAACTTCTCTAGATGGGAAACACAAGAGAAGAAAAAGACCTACAAAAACACCTCACACCAAGCAACCAACAGGGTAGAAATTGTCCCATACAGTTAAGAAAATGGTGATAGGAACATACATATTGATAATTACCTTAAATGTAAATAGATGAAATGTTCCAACCAAAAAGCAGATCAGCTGAATAGATTCAAAAACAAGACCCATATGTATGCTGTCATTCAGAGACCACCTAGGGAAATATACAGACTGAAAGTTAGGGGGTGGAAAAAGATATTCTATGCAAGTGGAAATCAAAAAGCTGGAGTGGCAATATTCACATCAGACAAAATAGTTTTAGAAATAAAGACTTTATAAAAAAAAGTCTTTATAAAAAAAATAAAGAGACAAGGAAGGACACCACATAATGGTCAAGGGATCAATTCAAGAAGAAGATACAACAATTTTAAATATTTATGCACCCAACGTAGGAGCACCTCAATACATAAAGCAAATGGTAACAGTCAGTAATGGGGAAATCAACAGTAAAAAAATAATAGTGGGATATGTTAACACCCCCATTTGAACCAATGGACAGATCATCCAGACAGAAAATCAATAAGGAAACACAAGCTTTAAATGACACATTAGACCAGAAAGATTTAATTGATATTCATAGGACATTCCATCCAAAAGAAGCAGAGTACTTTCTTCTCAAGTGCAACATTCTCCAGGACAGATCTCATCTTGGAGCATAAATCAAGCCTTGGTAAATTTAAGAAAATTGAAATCATGTCAAGCATCTTTTCTGACCACAATGCTATGAGATTAAAAATCAATTACAGAAAAAAAACTGTAAAAACACAAACACATGCAGGGTAAACAATATGCTACTAAATAAACAAGAGATCACTGAAGAAATAAAAGAGAAAATCAAAACATACATAGAAACAAATGACAATCTAACCACAATGACCCAAAACCTATGGGATGCAATGAAAGTAGTTCTAAGAGGGAAATTTATAGCAATACAATCCTGCCACAAGAAACAAGAAAAATCTCAAGTAATCAATCTAACCTTATACCTAAAACAACAAGAGAAAGAAGAATAAAACCCGAAGTTAGTAGAAGAAATGAAATCATAAAAATAAGGGCATAAATAAACAAAATAGAGACAAGAAACAATGGCAAAGATCAATGAAACTAAAAGCTGATATTTTGAGAGGATGAATAAAGCTGATAAACCTTCAGTCAGACTCATCAAGACAAAAAGGGAGAGGACTCAAATCAATAATTAGATATGAAAAGGAGAAGTTACAACTGATACCACAGAAATAAAAGGGATCATGAGAGACTACTGTAAGCAACCATATGCTGATAAAATGGACAACCCAGAAGAAATGGACAGATTCTTAGAAAGGTACAACCTTCCAAGACTGAACCAGAAAGAAATATGAAATATAAACAGGCCAATCACAAGTAATAAAATTGAAACTGTGATTAAAAATCTTCCAACAGACAAAAGTTCAGGACCAGATGGCTTCACAGGCAAATCCTATCAAACATTTAGAGAAGAGCTAACACCGATCCTTCCTAAGCTCTTCCAAAAAATTGCAAAGAAAGGAATACTTCCAAGTTGATTCTACCAGGCCACCATTGCCCTGAAACCAAAACCAAACAACAATATCACACACAAAAAAAGAAAATTACAGACAAATATCACTGATGAACATAGATGCAAAAATCCTTAACAAAATGCTAGCAAACAGAATTCAACAACACATTAAAATGATCATACACCATGATGAAGTGGAATTTATCCCAGGGATGCAAGGATTCTTCAAGGGACACAAATCAATCAATGTGATACACTATATTAACAAATTGAATAAAAACCATGTAAGCATCTCAATAATTGCAGAAAAAGCTCTTGATAAAATTCAACACCAGTTTATCATAAAAAAATGTTCCAGAAAGTGGGCAGAAATTGAACTTACTTTAATGTAATAAAGGCTATGTACGACAAGCCCATAGCAAACATCATTCTCAATGGTAAAAAACTGAAAGCATTTCCTCTAAGATCAGGAACCAGACGAGATTGTCGATTCTTGTCAACATTATTCAACATAGCTTTGGAGGTCCTAGCCATGCACTCAGAGAAGAAAAAGAAATAAAAGGAACCCAAATTGGAAAAGAAAAAATAAAACTGTCACTATTTGCAGATGACATGATACTCCACATAGAAAATCCTAAGGATGCCGCCAGAAAACTACTGGTGCTAATCAATGAATTTAGTAAGTTGCAGGACATAAAATTAATGCACAGAAATCTCTTACATTCCTATACAGTAGCAATATCAGAAAGAGAACTTAAGGAAACAATCCCATTTTCTATTGCAACAAAAAGAATAAAATACTCAAGAATAAACTTCCCTAAGGAGGCAAAAGACATATACAAAGAAAACTATTAATATAAAATTCTGATGAAAGAAATCAAAGACAATACAAACAGATGTAGAGACATACCATGCTTTTGGATTGAAAGAATCAATACTGTGCAAATGATGGGACACTATCCAAGGCAATCTACAAACTTAATGTAATCCCTATCAAATTATCAATGGCATTTTTCATAGGATTAGAACAAAAAATTTTTACAATTTGCATGTGGTGTGTGCTAAGTCACTTCAGTTGTGTTTGACTCTGTGTAATTGTACAGATTGTAGTCCACCAGGCTCCTCAGTCCATGGGATTCTCCAGGCAAGAATACTGGAGTGGGTTGCCATTTCCTTTTCCAGGGGATTTTCCCAACCTAGGGAGTGAACCCAAGTCTCTGAAGTCTACTGCATAGGCAGATGGGTTTTTTAATACTAGCGCCATCTGGACCCTAAATAGCCAAAGCAATCTTGAGAAGGAAAAACAGAACTGGAGGAATCAGGTTCCATGATTGCACACTATGCTACAAAGCTACAGTAATCAAGCAATATCGTACTGGCACAAAAACAGAAATATAGATCAATGGAACATAATAGAAAGCCCAGAGATAACCCTCCACACCTCCACACCTATGGTTACTTAATCTATGACAAAGGAGGCAAGAAAATACAATGGAGAAAAGACTGTCTTCAATAAGTGATGCTGGGAAAACTGAATAGCTGCATACTAAAGAATGAAATAAGAATGCTCCCTAATAGCATACGTAAAAATACATTCAAAATGGAGCAGAGACCTAAATCTAAGGCCAGACACTATAAAAAATCTTAGAGGAAAACATAGGAAGAACACTCTTTGACATAAATCACGGCAAGATATTTTTTGACACACCTCCTAGAACAATGATTGGGCTTCCCTGCGGCTTAGATGGTAAAGCATCTGCCTGCAATGTGGGAGACCCAGGTTCAATCCCTGGGTTGGGAAGATCCCCTGGAGAAGGAAGTGGCAACCCACTCTGGTACTCTTGCCTGAAAAACTCCGTGGACTGTTGTCTGAGAAGCCTGGTGGGACCTAATTAAACTTAAAAATTTTTGAACAGCAAAGAAACCATAAACAAAAAGAAAAGGCAGCTTTCACAATGGGAAACAATATTTGCAAGCTAAACAACTGACAAGGAATTAATCTCCAAAATATACAAACAGCTCATTCAGCTCAATATAAAAAAAAACAAGCAACCCAATCAAAAAAATGGATGGAAGACCTAAATAGACATATCTCCAAAAAAAGCATATAGATGACCAACAAACACATGAAAAGACAAATATCTCTAATTATTAGATAAAAGCAAATAAAAACTACAATTAGGTATCACCTCACACCAGTCAGAATGGCCTTATGAAAAAGTTTACAAACAGTACTGGAGAGGGTGTGGAGAAAAAGGAACACTTTTACACTCCTGGTGGGAATGTAAACTGATACTGCTACTATGGAGAACAGTATGGGGTTTCCTTAAAACACTAAAGACAAAACTACCATATGACCAGCAATCCCACTCCTGGGCATATATATAGGGAGAAAACAATTATTCCAAAAGATACACGCACCCCAATGTTCATTGCAGCCTTATTTACGATAGACAGGACATGGAAGCAACCTAAATGCTCATCAACAGAGGAATGGATAAAGAATATATGGTACATGTATACAATGGAACATTCAGTTCAGTTCAGTCGCTCAGTCATGTCCGACTCTTTGCGACCCCATGAATCGCAGCACGCCAGGCCTCCCTGTCCATCGCCAACTCCCGAAGTTTACTCAAACTCATGCCCATCGAGTCGGTGATGCCATCCAGCCATCTCATCCTCTGTCGTCCCCTTCTCCTCCTGCCCCCAATCCCTCCTAGCATCAGGGTCTTTTCCAAGAGTCAACTCTTTGCATGAGGTGGCCAAAGTATTGGAGTTTCAGCTTCAGCATCAGTCCTTCCAATGAACACCCAGGACAATGGAACATTACTCAGCCATAAAAAGAAACAAAATTGTGCCATTTGGAGACATGTGGATGGACCTAGAGACTGTCAGAAAGAAGTAAGTCATAAAGAGAAAAACAAATATATATTAATGCATATGTGGAATCTAGAAAAATGGTACAGATGAACCCATTGGCAAAGTAGAATAGAGACACAGACATAGAGAACAAACATATGGACACCAAGTGGGAAAGGGAGGAGTGGGATAAATTGGGAGATTGGAATTGACACATATACACCACTTTATATGAAACTGATAACTAATTAGAACCTACTGAATAGCACAAGGAACTTTATTTGTTGCTCTGTGGTGACCTAAATGGGAAGGAAATCCAAAAAAGAGGGGATCTATGTGTGCATATATATGATTCACTTTGCTGTATAACAGAAACTAACACAAATTTATAAAGCAACTATACTCCAATAATTTTTTTAAAAGACAACTTAATTACAAACTATGCAAGCATATGAATAACCATATCTCCCAAGTGATTATACAAGTGACCAAAATGTGTATGAAATGATGGTCAATATCATTGCTCATTAGGGAAATGCGAGTCAAAACCCCATGAGATACCACTACACATCCACTGCTGCTGCTACTGCTGCTACTAAGTCACTTCGGTTGTGTCCGACTCTGTGCGACCCCATAGACAGCAGCCCACCAAGCTCCCCTGTCCCTGGGATTCTCCAGGCAAGAACACTGGAGTGGGTTGCCATTTCCTTCTCCAATACATGAAAGTGAAAAGTGAAAGTGAAGCTGCTCAGTTGTGTCTGACTCCTAGCAACCCCATGGACTGCAGCCTACCAGGCTCCTCCGTCCATGGGATTTTCCAGGCAAGAGTACTGGAGTGGGTTGCCATTGCCTTCTCCAACACATCCACTAGGATGGTATAACCAAGAACACAGGAAATAAAAAGTGTTAGCAAGGATTTGGAAAAATTGGAATCCTCTTACACAACTGACTTGCAATAATGCAATCATGGTGGTAAACTCTCTGGCAGGCCCTTAAAAATTCAAACATAGAGTTTCCACATGACCCAACAATTCCAGTCCTTGGTATATACCCAAGAGAGCTGAAAACATGTTTACACAAAAATATTATCCTCAAATGTTCATAGTACTATTATTCATAATAGTCAAAAAGTAGAAACAACCTAAATGTCCATCAGTTGATCAATTTATAAACAAAACAGTCATGCAGTGGAATGTTATTCATCCATGGAAAGGAATTAAGGATTGACACAGTGTGACATTTCATCCTTGAAAACATCATGCTACATAGAAGAAGTCATTCACCAAGTAACAGATAGTATACAATTCCATGTATATGAAATGTCCATAATAGGCAAAACCAGGAAGTCATAAAGTAGACTAGTGCTTTTCAGGTAAAGGAATAATGGGAACTGAAAGTGACTGATAGGAGGTACTGGGTATCATTTCTGAGGTGATGGAAATATTCTGGAATGAGATAGTTGCGATGTTTGAACAACATTGCACATATACAAAAAACCAGGGAATAATAGTTAATAAAAACTATATTACATACTGAGATGTGCATTTTAAAATGTTGAAATTTTAGGTATTAAATTACATCTCAACAAAAACTGTAAAATAATAAGCATTATCAAACTAGAAGAGACTATAATGAAGTATCACCTCATACTGGTCAGAATGGCCATTAACAAAAAGTCTGCAAACAGTAAATGCTGAAGAGGACGTGGAGAAAAGGGAACCCTTCTACACTTTTGGTGGGAATGTAACTTGGTACAAGTATTATAAAGAACAGTATGGAGGTCCTTCAAAAACTAGAAATAGTTTCTTTAGGTAGATATACTCCTAAGTATTTTATTCTTTTTGTTGCAATGGTGAATGGTATTGTTTCCTTAATTTCTCTGTTTTCTCATTGTTAGTGTATAGGAATGCAAGGGATTTCTGTGTGTTAATTTTATACCCTGCAACTTTACTATATTTGTTGATTAGCTCTAGTAATATTCTGGTAGAGTCTTTAGGGTTTTCTATGTAGAGGATCATGTCATCTGCAAACAGCAAGAGTTTCACTTCTTCTTTTCCTATCTGGATTCCTTTTACTTCTTTTTCTGCTCTGATTTCTGTGGCCAAAACTTCCAAAACTATGTTGAATAGTAGTGGTGAGAGTGGGCACCCTTGTCTTGTTCCTGATTTTAGGGGAAATGCTTTCAATTTTTCACCATTGAGGGTAATGCTTGCTGTGGGTTTGTCATATATAGCTTTTATTATGTTGAGGTATGTTCCTTCTATTCCTGCTTTCTGGAGAGTTTTAATCATAAATGGGTGTTGAATTTTGTCAAAGGCTTTCTCTGCATCTATTGAGATAATCATATGGTTTTTATCTTTCAATTTGTTAATGTGGTGTATTACATTGATTGATTTGCGGATATTAAAGAATCCTTGCATTCCTGGGATAAAGCCCACTTGGTCATGGTGTATGATTTTTTTTAATATGTTGTTGGATTCTGTTTGCTAGAATTTTGTTAAGGATTTTTTTCATCTATGTTCATCAGTGATATTGGCCTGTAGTTAGACCTATACATAGAAAACTATAAAACACTGATGAAAGAAATCAAAGAGGACACAAACAGATGGAGAAATACACCGTGTTCATGGATTGGAAGAATCATTATTGTCAAAATGGCTATTCTACCCAAAGCAATCTATAGATTCAATGCAATACCTATCAAGCTACCAATGGTATTTTTCACAGAACTAGAACAAATAATTTCACAATTTGTATGGAAATACAAAAAACCTCGAATAGCCAAAGTAATCTTGAGAAAGAAGAATGGAACTGGAGGAATCAACCTGCCTGACTTCAGGCTCTACTACAAAGCCACAGTCATCAAGACAGTATGGTACTGGCACAAAGACAGAAATATAAATCAATGGAACAGAATAGAAAACCCAGAGATAAATCCACGAACCTATGGACACCTTATCTTTGACAAAGGAGGCAAGGATATACAATGGAAAAAAGACAACCTCTTTAACAAGTGGTGCTGGGAAAACTGGTCAACCACCTGTAAAAGAATGAAACTAGAACACTTTCTAACACCACACACAAAAACAAACTCAAAATGGATTAAAGATCTAAATGTAAGACCAGAAACTATAAAACTCCTAGAGGAGAACATAGGCAAAACACTCTCCGACGTGAATCACAGCAGGATCCTCTATGACCCACCTACCAGAATATTGGAAATAAAAGCAAAAATAAACAAATGGGACCTAATGAAACTTAAAAGCTTTTGCACAACAAAGGAAAATAAAAGTAAGGTGAAAAGACAGCCCTCAGATTGGGAGAAAATAATAGCAAATGAAGCAATAGACAAAGGACTAATCTCAAAAATATACAAGCAACTCCTGCAGCTCAATTCCAGAAAAACAAATGACCCAATCAAAAAATGGGCCAAAGAACTAAACAGACATTTCTCCAAAGAAGACATACAGATGGCTAACAAACACATGAAAAGATGTTCAACATCACTCATCATCAGAGAAATGCAAATCAAAACCACAATGAGGTACCATTACACGCCAGTCAGGATGGCTGCTATCCAAAAGTCTACAAGCAATAAATGCTGGAGAGGGTGTGGAGAAAAGGGAACCCTCTTACACTGTTGGTGGGAATGCAAACTAGTACAGCCGCTATGGAAAACAGTGTGGAGATTTCTTAAAAAATTGGAAATAGAACTGCCACATGACCCAGCAATTCCACTTCTGGGCATACACACCGAGGAAACCAGATCTGAAAGAGACACGTGCACCCCAATGTTCATCGCAGCACTGTTTATAATAGCCAGGACATGGAAGCAACCTAGATGCCCATCAGCAGATGAATGGATAACGAAGCTGTGGTACATATACACCATGGAATATTACTCATCCATTAAAAAGAATTCATTTGAATCAGTTCTAATGAGATGGATGAAACTGGAGCCTATTATACAGAGTGAAGTAAGCCAGAAAGATAAAGAACATTACAGCATACTAACACATATATATGGAATTTAGAAAGATGGTAGTGACAACCCTATATGCAAAACAGAAAAGAGACTCAGATGTATAGAACAGACTTGTGGACTCTGTGGGAGAAGGCGAGGGTGGGATGTTTCGAGAGAACAGCATTGAAACATGTATATTATCTAGGGTGAAACAGATCACCAGCCCAGGTTGGGTGCATGAGACAAGTGCTCGGGCCTGGTGCACTGGGAAGACTCAGAGGGATTGGGTGGAGAGGGAGGTGGGAGGGGGGCTCGGGATGGGGAATACATGTAAATCCATGGCTGACTCATGTCAGTGTATGACAAACCCACTACAATATTGTAAAGTAATTAGTCTCCAACTAATAAAAATAAATGAAAAAAAAAAGAAAACAACAACAACAAGAACAAAAACTAGAAATAGAACTACTGTATGATCCAAAAATACCAATCCTGGACATACATCCAGAAAAAAAATCATACTTTGAAAAGATACAGGCACCCCGATGTTCATTGCAGCACTATTTACAATTGCCAAAACATGAAAGCAACCTAAACGTCTATCAACAGAAAATGGATAAAGAACATGTGATACACATATACAATGGACTATTACTCAGCCACAAAAAAGAATGAAGTAATCAACAAGGATCTACTGTATAGCACAGGGAACTCTAATCAATAATCTGTAACAACCTATATGAGGAAAGAATACAAAAAGAATGGATATGTGTATAACTGGGGCTTCCCTGGTGGCTCAGACAGTAAAGAATCTGCCTGCAGTGTGGGAGACCTGGGTTCAGTTCCTGAGTTGGGAAGATCCCCTGGAGGAGGGCATGGCAACCCACTCCAGTATTCTTGCCTGGAGAATCCCCATGGACAGAGGAGCCTGGTGGGCTACAGTCCATGGGGTCGCAAAGAGTTGGACAGTACTGAGTGACTAGGCACAGCACATATGTATAGCTGAATCACTTTGCTGAACACTGACGCTAACAACATTGTAAATCAATTATACTTTAATATAAAATAAAAATTAAATTAAAAAAATGGGACGCCCAAGCCACCTCGAGAAACCATACACAGGTGTGTAAGTCAATAGTCCCAGCTGAGCCCATGTTGGAGTCATTCCTATTCAGGGACCAGACACGAAGTTGAAAGTCTTCAGTTCCCAGGAATGGAGCAACTCAAATGTTTAACTCTTCCCAGCTAGGCCCTACATATCATAGAGCAGACAGACCATCCCCACTATGACCTTGGTTCTTGAACCACAGAATACATGAACATAAAACAATTGGTGGCTTATGTGACTAAGTTTCAGGGTGATTTATTATCACATAGACACACAGAAGAGTCTTTTTCCAGGTTTTCCTAAGCTAGAATTATAGATCCGCTTATCAATACTGGTCTTCTTCCCACATTTCAGTGGCCTCACTTTGCTGCTTCAAAGTCTTCTGAGTCACCCAGCATTAGAAGGAGCTGGGATCTGAACCCATAAGTCTCCCTTTGGAGCAGGGCTGCTGACCTTCACATGCTACAAGCAAATCATTTCATTTAATTGGGTCAGTTTCCTCTTCTAAAATGGTGAGCCAAGTCTGCTTTGCAGGACTGCCACGAGAATCATATGATACCATGGGCATAAAACTAATTTCAAGGAATTTAGATTTCAGATCTATGGCAAAAGACCTGGGGCAGAGGATAGTTTTAATCTTCCTGGAGTTCCAGTCTCAGAAAGAAGTCTATTTGCCCAAACAAACCAACAGTGCCGACGCCACAGGCATCAGAAGAGCAAGCACGATTCTCACTATACACTGGGGGCTCCTGAAAGCTCTGCGTGTGTACGGACATGTGTGCAATGTAATACCGGACCAGTCTGGTGATTTTGAAACAACTCAAGTGTCTGACATGAAAGCGAGTGACAGTACTTGGAACCAGGGCCATGAAATGCAAGTACATTGCAAATCACTCAGTCGTGCTGTCAAGGGAATCATAGTCACCATATATATTTTCTTAAATGTAGTTTCCCAGCAAACTTTTCATAAAATTCATGACTGTGACTGACCCCTGCTGCATGCTTGCCTCCACAGCTTCCCCTTTCCCCTCTAGTATAAGGCACTTGTGGCTGACTGGCTGCTGAATTGCCATTACCAGCACCCTTCTCCCTTTCTACCTCCTTCCAGATGTTCCTGAAAATCAATGCTTGCCATCCCAGCTTCCCATGAAGCTGGGGTAGCCAGTGTCTGTGAGGACTAAGCAGAAATCATTTGGGAAAGGTCATTTGCAAAATATTTTTCTTTTCCGCTACAAGGACACATAAAGTCACAGAAAGCCAGCGCAGGCTTTCTCACTTACCCTTCCTACTGCCTTGAATGCATAATGGATGCAGCTGCAGAAGCCTCCATGGGACAATGAGGGAGACTCCAAAAGTGGCATCTGCTTTGATTCCTTTGACTCAACCACCTTTCTCTAAGGAAAAAAGAAAAGAAGTCCAATTCGTGTAAGCCACTGGAGCTATATTTTCTTTGGTAGATGCAGAAAGTTCTAATATAAAACTTTTGTCATGAGCAACTGAAGCCTTGTCCTGTGTAAGCAGGTAGCTTTCCCTTCCCTGACCCTTATGATGAAGGTAAAAACAAAAACCCTTGAGTGTAAAGTCACACTAAGAGACCGTGCCTTTCTCTGCATCTACTGGTCCAGGACCTCACAGACAGTCCCTCCCGTAAAGCTTTGCCACTCTGCTTAGACCACTACCAAAGCCTCCCTGGGTTTCTTTGGTTCCTAATTCCGGTGCCCTCCTGTCCCCTACACTGAAGCCACAGAGGTCTTCCCAAAAGCAAATGTCCATCCATGTCCTCCTGCTGAAGGCAGCGCGCCAGCGCTTGCTCAGAAAAGCCTGAACTTCTCCCCTCTGCTGAGAAGACTCGCCCTGACCTGGCCTCTGTGTTCCTCTCCAGCTTCTGCTGCAGCCAGTTCCGCTGCAGTTTCCCGCTCTGTTCTTAGCTCTTCACACGCTCAGCTTGAATGTAAAACCCCTTCTCTGACTATTCTAATCCCTCTGCCTGGCGTACTCAGTCTCACCCAGACTTCTCTGCAGTAGACACACACACTCTCTCTCACACACTCTCTTTTTCACACACTCTCTCTCACACTCTCGGTCTCTCACACTCTTTCACACTCTCTTTCTCATTCTCTCTCACACTCATACTCACACACTCTCACACTTTCACACTCTTTTTCACTCTCTCTCACACACTCTTTCACACTCTTTCTCATACTCTCTCTCACACTCTCACTCACTCTCTCTCTCACACACTCTCTCATACTCTTTCAGACTCTCTTTTTCATTCTCTCTCACACTCATACTCTCTCTCACACACACACTCTAACTCACTCTCACACTCTTTCACACTCTCTTTTTCACACTCTCACACTCTCGCTGTCTCGCACTCTTTCACACTCTCTTTCTCATGCTCTCTCTCTCACACTCATACTCACACACACACTCTCACTCATTCTCTCACACTCTTTCACACTTTTTCCACTCTCTCACACACTCTTTCACACTCTTTCTCATATTCTCTCTCACACACTCTTTCACACACTCTTTCACACTCTCTTCTCACACTCTCTCACTCACTCTCCCTCTCACACACTCTCACACTCTCACACACACTCTCTCTCATTCTCTCTCTCCATAGCACCCTACACCAGTACTTGGAGCAGCAAACACAGAATACAAGCAGATGCCTTTCCCACAAGATGGTAAGCCCCCTAAGGGCAAGGCCTGCCTGTATCTTGTTCTCTGTTGTGGTATCAGTACAGGTATTCTGATCAACTCCTATGCACCCCACTGGTGTGGGATGATTCCTTTATTCTAAATAGTAGGTGGCTGAACACACACCACCAGATGCCAGACAGATTACTAGCCATAAGTACTCACAGAGAAGAGGAAGAGGATGCCACAAGCCAGGTAGGACCATGCAAGGATTGTACTTGGGAGTACAGAAAGCCAGCCATGGCCCTAGGAGTCAGGCTTTGTGGTGAAGAGAGTGAAGTAACCCTTTGTTCACATGGAGGATGTGATTGGCTTGTTTGTATAATTTCACAATTTCACAGGGAGGTGAAACCCATTAGGCTGAAGACCAGGTGAGGCACAGCTGATTCTGCTGATTGGGGAACTCTCCAGGGAGGGAGATTCTCCTGCTGGGCTTGGAGTGGGGTTGGGGGAGGGGCTGGGGTGGAGCAGAGGAGGGCATATATACATAAACAGGCAAACTCACAGCTAGGCATTGAGGAGCAATGAGCCTCAAAGCTATGAAGGCATCACTTGCCATTTTACATTTTATAATACAGAAGAGAGAAGAGGGGAAGAGCACAAAGGAGAGAGGAAGAAAATTTCTTTTCATAGCCTGGCCTGACTTGATTCCTATTTTAAGACCAAAAGTTAGACAGGGTGACTTTTCAATTACCACCTGGAGTAATTATTGATTGGCTGATCCCAACCCCAGTCCCAACCTCCTTTTTCTTTGTCTATTTCCCAACAGGTCTGGTCATATGTCAAAGTACTGGTCAATGGGACACGTGTAGAATCATGCTGTGGGATTTCTGGGAAAGTTTCTGCTGCTTGATTTAGGCAATGTCCTGTTTGTCTTATTCCTCCTACTTAGTTTCTGCTGGAATGTAGATATGATGGCTAGAGCAATAGCAGCCAACTTGAAGCCTTGAGAAATAACCAGGGGAATCATAAAGATGTGCAGTATCTCAAACAATTTACCTTTTATTCATTACTTCTCAGGAAGTTTTTGTGTTATTGGGTTTTACTTTTTTCCATTTAGGATTTAATTATAAATATTTTTCTATGCCACTAAATAGTCTTTCCAAGTGTCAGTTAAATTGTCCACATGGCAAGAATGAAAATAAGAAGTGAGAAATAGGGTCATCAGTAGGGAAAGCAGTAAAGCATAAAGTATGTTATGTGGTTGCAATCCATGATGAAGCCATGGACACTGAGTCGACACAAGGCACCCTATTACAGGATGCCTGCCTACAATGGTGGGAGTGGATACAAGAGAACCAAGGGACCCTTTTCAGCTAGATAATCTTACTTTTCATTTTTCCTAGTTATTTTTCCAAATTTTGTGTAATTTAAAACTATTTCTACATGAAAAAATAAATTTTTTAAATTGCTCTTACTGAAGTTGGCGGGGGTAGGGGTGGAATTGCCCTGTATTCTCTGTCCAGGTAGCTTGGTGGTAAAGAGTCCATCTGCCAATGCAGGAGACATAGGAGACTTGGGCTCATCCCTGGGTCAGAAAGATCCCCAGGAGGAGGAAATGGCAACCCACTCCAGGATTCTTGCCTTGGTAATCCCATGGACAGAAGAGCCTGGAAGGCTACAATCTATGGAGTCACAAAGAGTCGGACACAACTTAGAGACTAGACACCACACCAACACCACCACCACCTCTGTCCTTGTCTTCCCGCCCCCAGTGGCAGCCATTGAGAATGCTCAGTGGATGTCAAGGGGTCATAGACCAGCCCACATCATTCCTCTGAGCACAGCCAGGTAAGGGCAATCCACAGTCCTCTGCGAATCTGACGAAATCTACTGACCCTCTTCTTAGAGATTAAAAAAAAAAAAGAAATGCCCACATAAAACTGCTCACAATTTCAGAGGGTTAGAATCTCACTTTAAAAACTGTAACACTGAAATTCAGGGGCCATAGTTGCCGCTTTCTCATCTCTTTCTGCCTCTTTCCTGCTACTCTTCGTCTCCTACTCTTATCAGCCCACTCCTTATAATTATGTTCTTGGATCCCAGCCTATGACGAAACATCCAGACAAGCCAACGGCTTCAGAAGTGCGGAGGTAAAGTCCTATGGCACACTTTCTTCCTACCAACAAGACTTGAAGTTGCTTATATCCAACAAGAGTTAATGATCAGAGATGAAGAAATACGGTAAACATTTCTGTGGGTGGTCCCCGACTATGTTGAGCACCCCGTAATTCACAAGGGAACTCTTTCCCCATCCAGGTGCCGTGAACCAATGTGCTCACACAACCTCCCCCTCAGGATCCTCATGCTCTCAGCGACTCTCCACACTGTAGAATATGCCCCCTCTCTTTGGAATAGCCATCAGGAACTCATCTCTTCCTCTCCTTTCTGGGCTTCATTCTGCTTTTCCCTGCAAGGATTCTATTCATCTTTCATCAGGCCTCACTCTAACTTTGTGAAGTGAGTTTTTTCCCTGCATTGATCTTCATCCGGACTCAATCTCCAGCTCCTATTTTTCTCTGGGCTCCTGTGCAACCATATTTCTCCAAGGGAAAAGTCAGAGATTCATGGAATGATAGGCAAAGGAAGAAAGACTACCAAGTAAATGAAAAAGCCAAGACCTAAACTTGATAGAACAGACAATAAGTACTGATGATTTCAGAGGAAAACATAATTAACCAGGACTGTGTAAAACAGGGTGTCACAGTGATGCCTGGATGCAGGCAGGGAGCCTTGAAGCTACTACAGCTGTAAAGCTTACCTTGTGTTAGGAAACAGCAACCAACTCCAGTATTCTTGCCTGGGAAATCCCATGGACAGAGGAGCCTGGTGGGATGCTGTCCATGGGGTTGCAAGAGTTGTACACAACTTAGTGACTAAACCACCACCACCACCACCACCAAATAGCTCAACTATACAAGCTCTTAATCCTCACAGTATCTCAAGGGAGAAATTATTATTATGCTAATTTTGCATATGAGGAAACTGAAGCTCAGAGATAGTAAGGAACTTAATTTCACAGAGCTTGGATTTGAACCCAGATCCTTCTGATGTCAAAGCTTTTACAGGACTCCAGAACCTGTGACTGATAAAGCCTGACACATAGGAACTGCTCTACCAATGTTTGTTAAATGAGTGAATGGAATGAATAGATGAAACAGTCATGTGAGGATGAGAAAGCTCGTATCTTGTAATGATTACTCATCCGTGGTGGAGGGGGGAAATTTAAATGGAGGAACTGGTTGTTCAGCTACTGGATCACTGATATTTACTGAGCAGTTACTATGTGCTAAGTGCTTTAAGACAATTCAGGACAATCCTCTGGAAGTCAGCAGAAATATACTGACCACTAGACATTCTGGCTGGCCCTATATTGGGTCCTGAGGATGGCAAATTATTCTCAGGCATCCTCAGTCCAAATGTAGAAGAAAGATTTGTAAAACGCTTCACACCACAGATAGGGCTATCTGGGGGTTTAATTTACCTACTCTCTTCTCATCCTCCTCAACTACGAGCAATCCATCAGGAATTAGGTTTCTTTGGCTCTGGGGGTGTTAGGGTGATCCATGGGCTCTGAAAATAGTTGGAATCCACCCCCCTTTCCCAGTTCTCACAAACTCCTCGTAATAGATTCCATATAGCATGAGCAATTTACAGTATAATGAATTTGTTTTATTCTGGTTCAGTCTGGGCACTGCGGCCCCCGGCTGCCTTCCTATTGTTTTATTTACTCCTCAGCCACTCTCATCTTTGCAGCTATTCCCTTTAGCTCTCCTGTTTCTGTAAGGTCATTCTAAGGACAGAATGTTGCGGTGGGCAAGATGAGTTGTGAACAAGTGCAAGCTGGGTGTGTGTTGGTGATTCTCTCTCTTTTTTGGGCTCTCTGAAATCTGGTCCATAAAGAAAAAACATCACATGCTCCAGATTTAAAGCCCAAATTCCGATTTTGAGGTTGGTGTCATTCAGATGAATGCCCCTGAGCCCAGGCACAACAGAGCAGTTACTGGGAGAGATAAGGTGATTCAGTGTCATACCTCAGTGAGCCGTAACTCACCAGGGGTGGGGGAGACATTTTTGTAACCACTAAAATGTGTAAGGCCAGCCTCAGCCCTATATATCGCGGTTTTCCACAATGGCTGTTTCCTGGAGAATCCATCTCTTTCACCACAGGGTGCTAGGAGCATTGAGAATTAGTCAGTTTGCAATACTGGCCTTGTTAACACTTGTGGCAGAACATTAATACAAGATAATAGTCCTCACATGGGTGTTAAATATTTGCAGTGTTAGGGCAACAACTTTGAATCTCAGCTCACTACATTTAATTAATAGTAATGCTGATGGTGGCACCAAGGAAGATGGACTTCTCAGCCTTCTTGTTCAGACAGTATAAACACTCCCATACTAAATGCTTCATTTATACGTGAATGCTAATTAAGATTAGCTTCTAATTACTTCTGGCACATGCTCTTTAGTGCCAGAGCCTTTAAGTCACAGTGGTCAAAGGGTAATGCATCATAACAGATTACAGCATCCCCAAGGACTTCTTGATTGACATAAATTTTTTTTTCCTCCAACTGATTGACACTACAGCAGGTGTGAAGTGATGGCCAAGCTTCTAGACGTCCATTAAAAGATCTCAAATCAAGGAGAATGTGACTTCAATAATTAGCTTCCACATTTGAGGGTTGAGACCAGAGGGGCTATACACAGCATTCTTTTGGGAGTTAGGATACTTCAGGAATGGTGGGACAGTCTTTCAGTTGAGTCTCTCAGTGCAAACAACTTGAGAAAAATTTCCGAAATTTCTGGAGTTGTTTTTCTTCTTTTTTTTTCTTTTTACTTTTCTGGAGGATTATAAATTGTAGTAAAGCAACAGGATGTCTTCTTGCCTTCAAGTTCTCTACCCAACTAGACTAAATAAAAATTCAGTGTTTCCTATGCACGCTGATGCTATAATCGAATCTCTCTGTGGGAGAAGGCGAGGGTGGGATGTTTCAAGAGAACAGCATCGAAACATGTATATTATCTAGGGTGAAACAGATCGCCAGTCCAGGTTGGATGCATGAGACAAGTGCTCGGACCTGGTGCCCCGGGAAGACCCAGAGGGATCGGGTGGAGAGGGAGGTGGGAGGGGGGATCGGGATGGGGAATACATGTATATCCATGGCTGATTGATGTCAATGTATGACAAAAACCACTACAATACTGTAAAGTAATTAGCCTCCAACTAATAAAAAAAAAAATAGAAAATTAAAAAAAAAAAAAAGAACAAAGGATTTTCAAAGAGTTCACTTTGTAATCAAAGAGTAAGATATAATACTTATACCAAATAATGAATCCTTAGTACTAAAGCACTTGGAATCTGCATTCACCAAGGGGTGTGGAAGTACAAAGAAGGAAAGGATTAACTTCTCTGGGAAGAGATAGCTGATCTACAAACTCAAGGAAAGCTTAACAGAAGAGCTGATATTTAAGCTGAGCTTGAAAAATGACTATGATTGTGCCAGGTAGAAAACATAATGGGAAAGTGGGAAATTCCCAACAGCATGCCTAAGGGGGTGCCACCATATCGTCTTCACCCAGCAGGATGTCCCAGCAAGGCAGAAAGGAGAGCAGTAGCAAAGCCTCTAAGGGCATATCTATTCACTCAGGAACTGTTTGTTGAGAATCTTCTATGTTCCAAGCACTGAACTATGTGATAAACACTTTACTGATGTTGTTTTAAAAAGGAGAGAGAGAGAGAAACCTCAATTAAATAGAATCAGGAGACCAGAAGGGGAAGCCCAGCAGGAAGAAGAAAGACTCCTCTTTTTTCCCGGCAGGCACCCAGTTGATGAAAAGCTATGAACTCTTTTACTCTGGTCCCCTCAACTTCCTCCTTCCCTCTATAAAAGAGTTCTCCTTTCCTTGCCCTGCAAAGACTTGGACGTGGCTCACCATGGCTCACCATGGTTGCAGATGTCAAATCGTAATTATTTGCTGATCCCCAATATATCCATCTTTGTTGGAGAAATATCTGGCAGTCTATTTGCTTTAACATCTTGGTGGCCCATACAAGGAACAGAGAAGACTGTCAAAGGCTCCAGGCTGGTGAGCTAACAGGTACAATATCCACAAGTGAGCCCACTGTCACTCACTGCTTTTTCCACCAACCCCCAAGTTTGAAAGTATGTCTTTCTCCAGAATCTCAGTTCATTCCCTCTTTGCATTTGAAGCTCTCCAGACTTCTTTTAGGATCTATTTTAAGGTTTTGTCTTTTTGGTTAAGGTCTTGTTCTGTATGCAATATTCATTTGGCACATCAGTCTGCTTTTGAAATCAGACTATTTCAACGGAAGCTCAGAAGCCATCAATCCATTCCTTTAGAACAGAGGTTGTTCTCTGGAACCTGGCTGAAAAAGTCTTTGACCTGGCTTCTCCAGGACCAAGCTATTTCCTCAGAACTGGCTTATGTTAGCTTGCAAACTGAGTTGCAAGCTCTTGGAATTGAGCTGTTTGTGCTATAAGCTGGTTAGGCTATTTGAAAGATGTTCTTTTACTCTAGAGAAAAATTTCTGAGAAATGGAATTTCAATTCTATAAATACTTTCAGGGCAACTCTCCTATAGAGGCTCTGACTTCTCTGCTGGCTCAGTGATAAAGAATCTACCTGCCAAAGCAGGATACATAGGTTCAATCCCTGGTCCAGGAAGATCCCACATGCTGGACAGCAACTAACCCTGTGCACCACAACTATTGAGCCTGTGCTCTAGAGCCTGGGAACCACAATTATGGAGCCCACATGCCGCAACTACTGAAGCCTGTGCACCCTAGAGCCTGTGCTCTGAAACAAAAGAAGCTACCTCAATGAGAAGCTCCAGCTCCACAACTAGAGTAGCCCCCACTCATAGTAACTAGAGAAAAGCCCACGCAGCAACAAGGATCCAGCACAGCCAAAAAGAAACAAACCGCAGTCTGGGCTTCCCTGGTGGTCCAGTGATTAAGAATTTGCCTTGCAATTAGGGGACATTTGTTTCATCTCTGGGCTGGGAAGATCCCACACGCCATGGCACAACTAAGCCCCTGCACCACAATTACAGAGAGCCTGTGTGCAACAGCAAAGATCCAGCACAGGCAAAAATAAACATAAACAAATAAATAAAAATTTGTTTAAAAAAATCTTTAAAACTGCAGTCCTTCCTCAGGTGCAGTTCCAAATAAATGGACCAATCTGAGCAACAACAATTTAGAATATCAATAAACATTATGGGGAACTTCTGAAATTCCCAAACGTAATTTCCTTAAACCCAAATTGGATTACAATAATTTAAAAATTTCCAGAACAGAGTGGAATGCCTATTTTGATTGATAGTTTGAGGATTCCAAACATTACCAAGAGCCTTAATTTGTCTCTCTAATAGAGTAAGATTTTAAGATTAACTGAGGCAAACAAACAATTAAAGAAAAACAAAATGCCTCCTGAAGCCCCAGACTCCTCTTCTTGGCTTCTGTGTCTCAGGTTCTGCCTCCAGCACCATCTGGTATCTCTCCTGGGCTCCCGCGGCCAGGCTCTACCTCTAGAACCATCTTCATCTTCCCTGCCTATGCATCCTCTATACCCTGAATTCCCCTGTACTAATTTTCTCGTTAGAACTTCCCCTTTCCTCTGAAATTGTCCCCACTCCCTCTTCCTTTGAACTTGTCAGACCCTATCCCTTTAAAAATAATCCTTCTGGAGAAAAGGGAACCCTCTTGCGCTGTTGGTGGGAATGTAAATTGATACAGCCACTATGGAGAATAGTATGAAGATGTCTTAAAAAACTAAAAATAGAACTATTATATGATCTAGTAATCCCACTCCTGGGCATATACTCTGAGAAACCATAATTCAAAAGGACACATACACCCTAAAGTTTCATTGTAGCACTATTTACGATAGCCAAGACATGGAAGCAAACTAAATGTCCATCAACAGATGAACGAATGAAGATGTGGTGTGTATGTGTGTGTGTCTAATATATATAGGAATGAAATTGGGTCATTTGTTGAGACATGGATGGACCTAGAGTCTGTCATACAGAGTAAAGTCAGTCAGGAAGAGAAAAACAAATAACATATATTTATGCATAAATGTGGAATCTATTTTTTAAAAAAGGTCCAGATGAACCTATTTGCAGGGCAGAAAAAGAGACACAGATGTAGAGAATGGACCTGTGGGCACAGAGGGGGAAGGCGAAGGTAGGATGCACTGGGACAGTAGCACTGACGTGGATCCACTACCCTGTGTAAAACAGATAGCTAGTGGGAAGCTGCTATGTAGTACAGGGAGCTCAGCGACGACCTAGAGAGGTGGGATGGAGGTCCAAGAAGAAGGGCCTATATGAACACATACAGCTGCTCCACTTTTGTACAGCAGAATCTAACACAACATTGTAGAACAATTATAATCCAAAAAAAAAAAGCCTTCTGAGGATCTAGAACCTAAGCCCTTTATTTTTTATATTCCTTGGATTGAAGCTGAATGGGGAGCCATAGTTAAAGATTTCCCCAAAGTAACTGAATATTTTCATAGATTTGCTTAGAGACTTGATAAAGTCATTCAAACTTATCATCCTAGTCTCTCTGAATTATACTGGCTAGCTCATGTGCTTATTGATGAAGGCAGGGATCAGCATTGGATGAAAACCACTGGGAAAGTCCTGGAAGATCACTAGAATTTTGAGTGTTCAGCTTACTAACTTCTGTCACCATGACTAGGCAATTGCTAGGAGACTTCATCAAGCAATTCCTAGAATTGTCTACAGCCTGTTGTTGGAAGAGAATTCAGGCTTGCACACAAAAATCTTATGAACCTGTTCATGACTATTATAACTGTAGACAATTTTTAAAGAAAACTCTGGTCTTCCTTCAGGTGTTGATTCTACCTGCATAGCTTTCAACCTATGCTTATTATCGAGCTGAACTGAGACATTCTCTTCCATTAAAAAGAAGGAGGATGGAATGGTAAACTATGTCCATTCCAGATTTTACTTAGTTTGGCAAACCAGCTCTCTCCCACTCTAGATGGGTCACCCAAATGGAAGATCACCAAAACTCTGGATTTTTCAACTCTAGCAGATGAAGCTTCCTAAACAGAATCAAACCCTTATAGTTTCTGCTATTATTGAAAAGAACCAGGACATTGGAAAGGAGATTGTTACACATTTTAGTGTTTCAGGCACCTTCACTCCTCTAATCAACAGTTTTTTAAAAAAAACATTTTATTTTATAATGGAGTATAGCTTATTAACAATATTGTGATAGTTGCAGGTACACAGCAGAGTGACTCAGCCATAAATAAATATACTTGTATCCATTCTCCCCTAATCTCCCTTCCCATCCAGGCTGCCACATAATATTGAGCAGAGTTCCCTGTGTTAAACAGTAGGTCCTTATTGTCAACACATTTAAAATCCTAATCAGCCTTTCCAACATCCCCTCAATTCTAATGCTAGGATTCTGAGGAAGTACAAGGCTCCTCTCAATCCTTCCTCTTAATTGGCTTGGGAAACACTTCTCCAGGGTGGGGGTGAGTCTATTCCAGTCGTAACTGACACCAGAGCCACATACTTGGTGCTCAACTCCATTATTATAAAGCAGTTCCTGCCTTTGAGTTCAAAAACAGTTCAAATAGTCGGATCTCTATTGCACTTCAAGAGGTTCCTGTCTTTGAGCCTATCCCATTTTGTTTAGATCCTTTAAGAGATACACAACTTTTCTCTTTCGTTCTTCAGCGCCCATGAATTTACTAAGCTGAGATCTCTTAGAGAAGTACCATGCCACAATTTCTTTCTCTCAAAAGAGGAAACTATTCCAGAACTTGGTGGCCTGCAACGCGGGAGACCTGGACTCGATTCCCTGGAGAAGGGAATAGCTCCTCAATTCAGTACTCTTGCCTGGAAAATTCCATAGACAGAGAATCCTGGTGGGCTATATTTTGTGGGAATCACAAAGAGTTGGACACAACTGACCAACCACATGAATTAAATTACCTTTGACATCTTTTATTTGTTCCATCTTGGATGGTACTAGAGCCGATTCTGAAAACACTGACAATTTGTCCCTATCGAATCAGGTACCACATTCCTTAAGGGCAAAATCTCCAACCGACATTGGCAAAATTCACAGTGTACATCCCATCAAGATTCAAATTAGATCCCTCAAACCTTCTTCCCAGGATTAATCAATAACTAATGAGTAAAGAAGCCTTCAAGGCATAAGATCCGTAATAGAAGACTACAAGGCTCAAGGTCTCATTTTCCCTTGTAACACCCCTATTTTACTGGTGAGAACACCAATGGCCAAGGGTGGAAGTCTGTCAAGGATCTCTGAGCACTAAGCCACATCGTCATCCTGGACACCTTGCTGTTTCTTACACTCCTGTATCACCAGCATCCATTCCAACTGGAAGGACATTTTTTTTTTACTATAATTGATCTATGCAATGCATTCTTTAATATTCCAGTTGATGCAGCTTAAAAATACCTTTTGCCTTCATTTGAGAGAAAAAAAATTCATCTGGACAGTAAAGCCTCAGGGTTTTACTTGAGAGTCCTTTGTATTTCTCACAAATCCTATAGGCCAATCGGGACAATGTAAAGCTCTATAGAGGCTCTATTTTGTTGCTATATATGGACGATATGCTTCTTTGCTCTCCTTCTCAAGCCTCCTCACAGGAAGACTGTGTCCACTTGTTAAAGATTTTCACCTTAGATATAAAGTTGCCAAAGAAAATTTTCAGTCTTCGTTAATGCTGGTTTGATATTTAGGGCATCTGCCATCAGAATTAGAGATACATCTAGATCCATATAGTCATCATGATGTCTTAAGTTTCCCAAAACCCACAACTGAATGTCAACTATGAAGTTTTCCTGGGCTATTTTGTTATTGCCAAAATTGGATCCAAAATTTTTCTCTTATGGCCAAAATTTGCTATGTTTTTACTAAACAATAACAACAATAACAAACATGACAAGCTATGACAAACAGTGTGTTGAAAAGCAAAGACATCACTTTGCCGAAAAGGTCCGTATAATCAAGGCTATGGTCTTTTCAGTGGTCACATATAGTTGTGAGAGCTGGACCATAAAGAAAGCAGAGCACCAAAGAATTAATGTCTTTGAACTGTGGTGTTAGAGAAGACTCTTGAGAGTCCCTTGGACAGTAAGGAGATCAAATCAGTTAGTCTTACAGGAAATCAACCCTGAATAGTCATTGGAAGGACTGATGCTGAAGCCGAAGCTCCAATATTTTGGTCACCTGATGCAAAGAGCTGACTCAGTGGAGAGACCCTGATACTGGGAAAGACGGAGGGCAGGAGAAGAGGGCATCAGAGGATAAGATGTCTGGATGGCATTACTGATGTAATGGACATGAGCTTGGGAAACCTCCAGGGGATGGTAAGGGACAGGGAGGCCTTGCACATTGCAGTTGTTGGGGTTGTGAAAAGTCAGGCATGACTGGGCGACTAGGCAACAACCCTGACCCAATTTGATGGGGAAAACTGGACAACATAGTTTCTAGGCCTTAAAAGAGGATTTGGTGAACCCACCTGCTCTGGGCGTGCCAATGACCAGATTCCTAGTTCCCTTTTGTATATGAAAAGGATGGGAAAACTCTTGTGGTACTCGCCTAAAAACACAGGGGCCACCATCAACCCATATGGTATTGTAGTCAGGAACTGGACTCTGTGGCACTGGGACACTGCCCTTGCCACAGAGCCATTATGACCAGTGAGTGCCCTTTGGATTAAGACCTCCAAGAAGGTGTGCTGGGATCCCCTTTAACCATTTTGTACCTCATGTAGTAGAAGCCCTCCTGAATTCTCAGCACACTCAACATCTCTCAGTCAGCCCCTTCATTACCCATGAAATCCTTTTGTTAACTGCTGCTCACATAATCCTTTTCTATTATAGTAACATTAACCATGTTACTCTTCTCCCCTCCATCACTAACTTCCTCATGACTGCTTACCACCGTGAGATCACCTCCTGACTCCTACAGGAAGTTCCTCTGAGTAAACTGACTTCTCCTGGTTCACTGATGGTTCTTACTGAAAAGGTGACAATGGCAAATATTGTACCAGGTATGCCATTGCAACTTCTTTTGATGCTGTTAGGCAGCGTCTGCACCTATGGCTGTGCTGTGCTGAGTCACTCAGTCGTGTCTGACTCTCTGCTACGTCGTGGACTGTAGCCTGCCACACACTTCTGTCCATGGGATTCTCCAGGCAAGAATAGTGGGGTGGATTGCCATGCCCTCTTCCAGGGGATCTGCCCAACCCAGATTGCCCTCATTACAGGCAGATTCTTTACTGTCTAAGCCACCAGGGAAACCCTTCAGCCCCAAAGGCTGATTTATACACTCCTTTTCTTAAAAAACAAATATTAATCAGTTTTATACCTAACCTATGGATCTTATTCTAGCATTCTTCTTTTTTTTTTTTAAACCCCCTTGCTTTTAAGTACTTCGAATAGTTTATTAGCTTTGCCACCCTACTGGTTCCCTCAGTATTTTTTAGTTGCTCAGTCATGTCCAACTCTGTGTGACCCCATGGACTATAGCCCACCAGGCTCCTCTGTCCATGGAATTCTCCAGGCAAGAATACTGGAGTGGGTTGCCACTCCCTTCTCCAGGGGACCTTCCTGACCCAGGGATCAGACCCAGGTCTCCTCATTGCAGGCAGATTATTTACCATTTGAGTCACTCAGTATTTTTAAAATTTTATCTTATTATTAGAATATAATTGCTGTACAGTGTGTGTTAGCTTCTGCTGTACAAGAAAGTGAATCAGCTATGTGTATACAAGTATCTCCTCCCTCTTGAGCCTCCCTTCACCCCCCGATCCAACCCCTCTAGGTCATCACAGCACTGAATTGTACACTCTTACAAGGGCTTAAAGCCAAGGACAAAATTGCCATATTTATACAAATAGTAGATATGGTTTTGAAGTAACTTATGATTTTGGAATATTGTAGAAGCAATGTTGCTTCCCTACTTCCCGCAGAAATAAAATTTAGCACTGCCCCTATGTTCGGGAATCACTGGATGCGATACTTTTCCATGTCACTTTCGCTATTAGGATACCAGAGCATTCTACATTTGACTCTCTGGGAACTGAAGGAACTCGCCTTGGTAGTGTTTCCGCAAGGAATGCTGCCAGTAAAAGGGACCACCAGCAGCTAAACCTCTGTCATGGTTCAGAGGGATATTTCCTCAAATTATATTTTAGAAAACTGGCTAGAGAAGCCAAACAATTGGTCCCAGAATGGAACAAGAATAGAAATTCAACAAAAAATGAGAATGGAAATTCGACAATTGTTGGTTTGATAAAAAGAGCAAGCTCTAGTTTAATCCTAACCCAACCCAGTCCTGCCAGAGACTAAAATTCCCACTTCTCATCATTGCACGTGTATTAAACCACCAGTCTATGGACAAAATCACAGTACTAACAAATCAATATTGATGGGGAAGCACTAACATGGCCACAAAAGGTCCCTACCTCTGTGGTCCCATTTGTCTAAAATATAGCTCAGGGAAGTTTGTTGGTACTACTCTCAGACATGTGGCTGTTTGAAGTCTGGCAAATGGATTTCATACAACTCCCTCAATCTCATATACATAAATATAGTTTAGTCACTGTCTAGACGGAAGACCTTCCTTGCAGACAGGCTACCGGCTCTTCGATAAATAAAGTCCTATGGAAGAAATGATCCTTACCTGTGGAACTCCTCTTATACTTCACAGTGATCAAGGAATTAATTTTATTAGCCAGGTACTTGGAAAAGTCTGTACTATTTGCCCAATTTTATAGCACTTTTACTATGCTTCCCACCCTCAAATCTCTGGTTTATTCTATTGCACTAAAGGTATTATTAAGACTCTATGGGAAAAGTTTGTAGAGGCCCTCCAAATACCTAACCCCAAAACATTGCCATTGGTCCTTCTAAATCTCAGATTTGCCCTTTTTGGAACTCAAACTCTCACTCTTTGAGACAGTCATAGGATGCTCAATACACTTGGTTCATTCTTCTTTTGACTCACAACTTATAAAAGAAGAGATACTACAACATTGTAAAGGTCTAATTGCTTCTATTAAAAATAACCATGCCTGTCAGAGTGGATTCAGAGAAAAAGAAATATTGTATGATATCCCTTATATATGGACCTAAAAAGAAACTATGCAAACGAATTTATTTACCAAGGAGAAACAGATAGACAGACTTAAAGAATCAATTTATGGTTACGAGAGGGCAATGGTGAGGGGATAGGATAGTTAGAAAGTTTGGGATCTATGTGTACATACTGCTATATTTTAACGGGATAACCAGCAAGGACTTCCTGTGTAGCATAGAGAACTCTGCTCAATGTTATGTGGCAGCCTGGGTGGGAGAGGAGTTTGGGAGAGAATGGACACGTGTATGTATGGCTGAGTTGTTTTGCAGTTCACCTGAAACTGTCACAACATTGGTAATCAGCTATACTCCAATATAAAATAAAAAGTTTCAAAAAGAATAAATAAAACCAATCATCATCTGTTATACACGGGATGTTGCTTGATTTGGGAGGAGATGGAGAAAAAAATAACCATGCTTTGATAGAGCAATCTTTTCACAGCACACTCTGTGTAGACCAAGACCTTAAGCATAACACCTTGCATCCTGGAGATTTTGTTTGTTGGAAAAGCATCTCCAGAATTAACTTTCCTCAATCTTGCTGGACAGGCCTCTATCAGGGACTGTTACTGAACCCTTAGGCCATCAAAATACCAGGAATAGACTCTGGGATTCATGTGGCATACTTAAAGACAGGAACCAAAGCCTGACTGGCCGGCACATCATGAGGTGACCTGAAAGTACGGATTTCCCAGGACTGAAGCAGACGACATCTGACAAGACAGCTTTCTCAAGATATCCAGACCAGGCCAGTTGGAGGTTTGCCACCAAATCTTTGACAATGATGTAACACTTTGTTGATATCCAATGCCTATAATAAAAAATGCCTGACATTTTCCCCTCTTACCCCATTCTGTCACTCAAATATGACCTGAATAGTTTTCCAATCTATATACTTTCCCTCCAATGTGAGACACTACAGCAATGAAAGGTCCTTCCTGGCATTGAAGGACAAAAAACTACTGAAACTGGATACACTGACTCCCAATTACAGTGCTTTTAGAAAAATCTTGATTGAAAGGGGAAAATGCCTGAGAAAGACATCATTGAAAAATACACATGTACCCCAATGTTCATAGCAGCACTATTTACAATAGCTAGGACATGAAAGCAACCTAGATGTCCATCGACAGGTGAAGAGATAAATAAAACGTGGTACATATTTACAATGGAATATTAATCAACCATAAAAAAGAATGAATTTGAGTAATTACTAGTGAGGTGGATGAACCTAGAGCCTGCTATGCAGAGTTAAGTGAAGTGAAATTCGCTTACTCGTGTCCGACTCTTTGCAACCTCATGGACTGTACAGTCCATGAAATTCTCTAGGCCAGGATACTGGAGTGGGTAGCCTTTCCCTTCTCCAGGGGATCTTCCCAACTCAGGGGTAGAACCCAGGTCTCGCACATTGCAGGCAGATTCTTTACCAGCTGAGCCACAAGGGAAGCCCAGAGTGAAGCACATCATAAAGAGAAAAACGAATATCATATATTAACATATATGTATGGAATTGAGAGGGTAGCAGGCAGGAAGGCCAGGGGTCCCCAAGCAGAGGACATAGACTGCAAGTGTCAGGCATTTTTTTCCCTCTCTCTCTTAAGGGGCAGGAGGAAACAAACCACAGTGTCAGATATTTTCCCCCCTTCTGTATACAAAACTGAAAGGTTGCTTTTTAAAATTCTGTGTTGCCACAGCTACACCTGGTTCCACCTGAACTTTTCTCAAACCTTGAGCTAAGCAACGCGTTTTTCTTATGGAAATGTTTTTCTTAAGCTATGTTAATGAAACTATGTATTTGCTTGGAAACCTGCCTTGATTTTCAAGATTCATGTCAATTGTTTTATAGCTCTGGATGACTTACCTTATGCTAATACTGTCTCAAAATGTGTGTTGTGGGTGAGGGGTCTGGTGCCACTCTCAGTTTTGAGGCATTTCCTGTCTTAATTAGCAGCTTGCTAATAAGTATATAACTTCTTGCTATAAACTAGCAAGGAGGGACTCTTTCTGCCCCCTTCTGATGTCCATGTCAGAAGCTTTCTATATCTCTTTTACACTTTAATAAAACTTTATTACACAAAAGCTCTTAGCAATCAAGGCTCATCATTGGCCCTGGATAGAATTCCTTTCCTCCAGAGACCAAGAATCCCGGTGTCGTTCAGGGCTCATAGCAACAACCTTTCAGAATTTAGAAAAATGCAATTGATGAACCTATTTGCAGGGAAGAAATGGAGATGCAGATATAGAGAATGGATTTGTGGACATAGTCGGGGAAGGAAGGAGTGGGACAAATGGAGAAAGTAACACTGACATATGTGTAAACTAGATAGCTGGTAAGAAGTAGCTTATAAAACAAGGAACCCATCACAGCCTGGAGGTCTGTGATGACCTAAAGGGGTGGTACGGGGGAGAGGGGGAGAAGGAGGCTCAAGACGGAGGTGATACATGTATAATACGGCTGACTTATGTTGTTGTATGACTGAAACAAACACAACACGGTAATCTTCCTCCAATTAAAAAATAAATTAAAAAAAAAGAAACAGGGAAATGTAAAAACAAACAGAAACCTCAATAGTCAAGAGAGAGAAGCTCTCACACCCTGTGAGGATAGCGGAGCCCAACAGGAAGAAAAAAGATGCCTGGCAAGAAGTCAGCCAATCAAAAGCCAGGAGCTCTTTTATTTACCATCGACCTCCCAGCTTCCTTTCCCCTCTATAAAAGTGCTCTTCCTTGCCATGCAAGGACTTGCACATGGCTTGCCATGGTTGCAGACCCTGAATCGCAATTCTCTATTGATCTTAAATAACTGACATATGTATTTTCAAAAAAGCCTCAATTGGCTGTTATTATGCACAATGAACTTTACAAAGGACTGTTACAGGAATATGAAGATAAACTGACCAGAAATGAGGAAATGGATTAAGAATATGGGCTCAGGTGAACTAAAGTATGTAAAGTAGCCCATCATCATGATTACCAGATTCTCAACATGAGCTTGGAGAAGAACCAAAGAGAAGGGAGGCCAAGTTGATCCAGAATATGTGAAATTTACAGGAGCAAAAGGTGAAGCAGAAGATAAGACTACAGAGAGTAAGAGAGTGCAGCTGATTTTACTGAACCACGTTAACCACACAGCTATGGTAGAAGTACTTCCAGAAATGAAATGACTGATGGAAAGTCCTATCCAAAGTTAAAGGATTTAAGGATGCAGTGATGTCCCAGTGTCACCTTCCTGCAGTGAATGATAGGAGAGGTGAAGGGAGATGGTCAGATAAAGGTATGGTGGTACAAGTAGGTTGCTGAAGTGGAACAGAGGTAAAAGACAGTGTTCTACTCACAATTGATTTCCTGCTTCTCCTGATATAACAAGGAATCTGGTCACTAACAATATGGGGACAAATTACTGGTAAAGCAAATGAAAAGAAACCCATCCCCTTTCTATAATCTCTTTATTGGTTTTATTCATCCATGTCACACCTCTCCCTACCTCCCTCATATTCTAGTGTTTTCTGAAGGTGAATAAATCTGCAATCCAATTCCATCTCCCCAAACTGCAAATTAAAATGGAGCTTCAGGATATGCATACACACAAGCCTTGATTTTCCATGAAAGATTATTTCTTCTTTTGCCTATCTAGAGAAATCACTTGACTTCTGTGTGTTGCGTTAGGCCACTGTCATTAACAACAGTGGTGTCATTTTGACATGTTCTGTGAGGCAGCGGTCACTTTGAAGTTGAAAGATAGAACAGACATGGATAAATAGTACTCTGAGCAGACTGCTATTGCACCATTATTGCCAGCAATTATTTCACCAAGTGACACATCTGATAAAAAGTCAGCCACCTTCCTTCAGGAAGTGTCTCAGTAGCTACAGCTAGGCACTTCTGCCTGATTTTTTTTTTAATGGACAGGCCTTGTTAATTCTCTAGCTAGAGGTCTGTGCTCCCTCTTCTGTTGGTTGTCTCCATTTCTGGAGATCGAGGTTTTAGATCCTGGCTTCATGGGAGCTAGCATGGATTCAAGGCTACTTCCTGGGATGGGATGTGTAGTGCCCTTTTGATTGGTCCCTTCCAGGTTTCCTTTTTGCGCAATTCCTCTTCTGCCTGTCATTATCCTTGACAGCTTTCCATTTCTGGCTTTGGAAATGCAGATGTGATGGCTGAGAAACTAACGGCTATGTCTAAAGAAGACAGCATTTGATAGGCTGTTATTTTGATCATCATTTGTAGCACGATGTGCATGATACTGTGTTAAGCAAGGCTAGCAATATTAACTCACATAATCTCCATAATGATGATTGAAGGTACTTATTATCCACATTTTGTTCAAACAGGGAAACTGAGGAACAGAGGTGAAACAGAGGCCAATAGCTAATGAACAGCCAAGCAGGATTCAAATCCAGGCAGTTTGGTTACAGATTACCCAGCTGCCTTCCTGGCCGTGCTGTACTCAGGGACAATGTGACCTGGCATCAGTGTGGGGAAGAGGGAAATATAGTGTACATAGTGATGAGTTAGAGGGGATGAAATTGGTCCAGTCACACAGGCCACAATGGCTGGGACTGGGACACCTAGCTCCTGATTAAAACATTGTACAGGGGAAGGACTGGATGTACCGTTGATGAGGAGGTAGTTCCAGTGCCAGAGATGGAGGATTGAATCCATGCCATGAGCCTATGTAGCTGAGAAACATTCGGGAGTAGGGGAATATGACCTGAGGCTGGGGTGGTTGTGTCAGAGGCTGGGAAGACAGCTGCTGGCAGATATTCCTTGGAGCTGGCTATCTAACGGTTGGTTCTGTAGCCACAACTAGTGGGCCTCCATTCAAATGGGAGTTTCCTGAAACCCCTACATCTCTTCTCCAAGTGTGATGCCAAAGGTACTCCATACTTGTGTGCAATGTCTTTTTTTTTTTCTACTACACTTGTTATTTAGATTGAATTCCTGCTTTAAGCAAGAGTACCAGGACCTGAGGATTTTTCCCATGCCAGTTCCCTGGCATAGGAGACTGTGTGGTCTAATCAGATGGCATATTAATGACAATAATGAAAGCTGAGCACTCTCATTCCATTATCTAGAACTGAGGACATGTGCTATAAAAATAAACAGAAACCTCAGCTAAAATAGTCAGCAGTAGGTAACTGGTAAGAACCTACTGTGTAGCTCAGGGAGCTGTATTCAGTGTTCTGTGGTGATCTAAATGGGAAGGAAATCCAAAAACGAGTGGATATATGTATACAAATAGCTGATTCACTTTGCTGTAGAGTAGAAACTAACATTGTAAAATAACTATGCTCCAATCAAAATTAATTTAAAGTAAATAAATAAAATAGTGTTATAGAACGGGGGAAAAAAAAGTTAGGAGGCCAGAAGGGGAAACTCTCACGTCCTACAATGACAGAAGAGTCCAACTGAAAGAAGAAAGGCTGCTGCTTCTTGCGTGGCAAGCGCTCAGCCAATGAGAAACTGCCACAACTCAACCAATGAAAAGCCACCAGACTTCACAAACTCTCAATTCCTCCAATGGACTCTCTCAACTTCCTCTTTCCCTTTTTGAAAAGTTCTTTTTATTTTAACTGGGGACTTGTTCTTGACTTGCCATGACCGCAGACCGTCAATTGTTATCCTTTACCGATCCCAAATAAACCCATTTTATTTTTTGCTGGAGAAATAACTAGCAATCTATTTGTTTTAGGTCAATAGTCTTTAGCCAGATTTAACTATAAAGGTGGCAGAAAATTTCTACCTCCTCACCTCTCTCTTTCCTTTCTCTATTCCTACTGCTAGGTGGAAACTGGTCTTCAGTAAAACTGGCTAAAGAAGTGGGTTACCATCTGAATCTTTTAACTCTTGTTGAACATTGGCAAGATAAAAGTTAATTCATATTATAGGTGTTCCAAATATCAGTTAATTTGAGGTTTTTGCGCATGTATCATAATTCCCACTAATTTTTTAGTATGCATAGAAAAGGAGAAACATGTTATAGAGTTGAAGTTTCAAAAGAGTTAAGAAATCAAAGCAAGAAAGTCATTGAGTTACAAGGCAAATGTGAAGTCAAAGCTCCACAGTGAAAGCAAAACAGAGTTAATCCAAAATCTTGGTGCACCAAAAAGTCAGAAGACTAGATAGGAAGGGTATGAAGAATGTATTATACCCAAAGAGCAGGAAAATCAGTTTATCCTCAGCCTTGGGATCTTGAGGCAGGAGAGGGAGGACAGTGGCATAGCTGTGGGGTAAACAAATACAAAGTGTCTGCCAAACTGTGCTTAGGGTCATCTGAATCCATTCTTGCTTCTTGTGGAAGAGTCTTGCAATTTTCTTGCACTTTGGGGCCCTGTTATCCAAGGAGACACTCTAGCCCCCAGATCCAGGGGTGGACAGGATAAGGAATACGTGCCCTCAGACTTTTCCTGGAACAATCACCAATGACAAGTTGCACAGCTACTCAATTATAAGCCTGGAACTGATGTTGGCCATTTTTCTATCACAGTGGGAGAGCTTACCTGTTAATAAAGTCAACCCAGAGGAAAGTGGAGTCTAGAGACAGAGTCAAAATTCTTAATACCATCTGATTATGTGAATTACGCTGCACCTGAAGACATTACCCTGGACTTTCAGAACCATAAGCAAATAGTTCAGTCTTCATGTTTAAGGTTGTTTTAGTTCTATTTCTGTCCTTTGCAACTAATACAAACCTGCACTTACTCCCTTAAGACCATATGAAGTTTCATAACTAAGAGTATTTTCCGTTTCTGTCTCAGAATCAGGAAGATATACCAAGAATTACTGGGAAACAAGCATTTAAAGTTTCAGGTGTTGATAAGCAACAGTATATACTGTATAATACAGAATATTAAAGCCATTATCTTGTAATAACCTTAAAAAGAGTATAATCTGCAAAAATATTAAATCACTATGTTGTATACCTGAAACTCATATAATACTGTAAATCAACAATACTTCAATAAAAAAAAAAAAGCTTTGGGGATTAACAAAGTTCTCTTAAAGTGTATGTATGTGGTGCTCAGTCATTTCCAACTCTTTGCAACCCTATGGACTGTAGCCCACCAGGCTCCTCTATCCATGGGATTCTCCAGGCAAAAACACTGGAATGGGTGGCCATTTCCTCCTCCAGGGGATATTCCTGATCCAGGGATTGAACTTGTGTCTCTTGCATGTCCTGAATTGGCATTGGCATGCATATTCTTTACCACTGTGCCACCTGGGAAACCTTTCTCTTAAAAGTACCAGATAGCAAATATTTTAGGCTTTATGGACCAAGAAGCAAAACTGAGAACAGTATGTAAATACTTATATAGCTACTTAAAATGTAACCATTTTAAAAAATTGTAAAAATTACTCTTAGCTCCTCGGCTGTAAAAAGAAAAAAGAAAAAAAAAAGCCAGATCCCTTGATTTAGCCTACTGGCCCAAGAAAAAAAAAAGTAGCACATCTTACTTTGAATATTCTTTCTGTTTCTGCTTCATAGAAGAATGCATTCACTTTCACCCTTCAAGACTCAGCACAATTATCTCCTTATCAGGGAGCTTCCTATGAGCACCGGGGCAGGGTCTGTGTTTCCTCTTTTATGCTCACTGTCTACCAGGCTCATAACCTTTACTTTATTCCTTCATTATGCCTTCACACACTTTGACATTTTTAAATTTTGAGACTTCAAACCAAAAAAATAATATAAGTTAAAATAAACACTTGTGTAATGTGTAAAACCAAGCATAACACTTAATGTAGTTCCAATATATTTGAAGCCCGTGTTGTGTATTTCCAAAACATGCTTCCTCCCTCCTCTACAGGTAGCTACTATCCAAAATTCAGCACCAGCCATTCTTTGGCGTTTTATAATACCCTCTGCCGTTAATCCTTTATAGGCGAATCCTTTATATGTGAGTATAACATTGTTAAATGTATTTAAAACTTTTTATAAAATATGTGTGTTCTTCTAAAAATTTGCCTTTTTCCTTTTTCTTCTTTTCACCTCAAAGTTGTGTCTGTGAGTCGTCAAAGTTAATTTATGTAGCTATAGTTCATTAACTTTTATGGCTCTATTGAAATATATTTGATGAATGTACCATAATCCGTCTATTTTCCTGTTGACGGACATTTGTAGTGCTTCCAAGTTTATTCACATGCAAAAGTGTGCTGCTCTGAAACTATTTTGCCTGCCTCTTCCTATCCTCCATCTTTGATAGTACCCTTACAGTATATATGCAGAAGAGGAATTGATTTGTGGTATATTATGCTCATCTTCAAATATACTTGAGCCTGCTATGAAAGTGAAAGTGTCTTGTCTGACTCATTGTGACCATGGACTGTAGCCCATCAGGCTCCTCGGTCTATGAGATTCTCAAGGCAAGAATACTGCAGGAGGTTGCCATTTCCTTCTCCAGGGTATCTTCCCAACCCAGGGATCAAACCCAGATCTCCCACATTGCAGGCAGATTCTTTACCATTTGAGGTACCCAAGGAAGCCCAAAAGTGAAAGCCGCTCAGCTGTGTCTGACTCTTTGCGACCCCATGGACTATACAATCTGTTTCATTCTCCAGGACAGAATACTGGAGTGGGTAGCCTTTCCCTTATCCAGGGGATCTTCCCAACCCATGGATCGAACCCAGGTCCCCCACATTGCAGGCAGATTCTTTACCATCTGAGCCACAAGGGAAGCCCAAAAATACTGGAGTGGGTAGCCTATCCCTTCACCAGTGATTCTTCCCAACCCAGGAATTGAACCGGAGATTCCTGCATTGCAGGCAGATTCTTTACCAACTGAACTGTCAGGGAAGCCTGAGACTGCTATATTTCTACCAAAAAGTGTACCAATTACCTGACTTAACATCATCTATGAGTATTAGTTACTCTAAACCATTACTAAAACTTCATGTTGTCAAAAAAAAATTGTTTTTACAGAGAATTTCAAACACATAAAAAATAAACAGAATTGTATAATAAACTTTATCTATCCATCACCCAGTTTTAATAGTCATTATCTTACAGCCAATCTTGTGGTAGGAGGGGTAGGCTCATGATAAAATCAATTCCCTCGGACTCCTCGGTGGTAGAGTCTGCAGGCCAAAGCAGGAGATGCAGGTTCGATCCCTGGGTTGGGAAGATCCCTTGAAGGAGGAAGTGGCAACCTACTCCAGTATTCTTGCCTGGGAAATACCCTGGACAGAGGAGCCTGGCGGGGAGAGCTACAGCCCATGGGGTCGAAAAGAGTCAGACACGACTCAGTGACTAAACCCACCACCACCTCCACCCTGGGGTAGATGATCACAAACTGGAGAATAATTTTAGTGCAGAAATTCTCTCACAAGAATGACAGTTCTGAGCTGCACAAGAGGCTCCCCAGCCGGGGGGTCCTGCACCAGGAAGACAAGCCCCCAGAAAATTTGTTCTTATTTTTTTATTTTTGGAAATCTGGTTTTGAAGGCCCATGTGGCTTCACTTCAGGAGCCCCACAGGACTGAGAAATAGACACTTCATTCTTAAAAGGCACACACAAAACCTCACACACACCCAGCCCCAGGGCAAAAGCAGTAATTTAATAGGAACCTGGTCCAGACCTACCTGCTGGTCTACCCCCTGGAAAGGAAGGATGGTGAGGTAGGGGGCTGAGTCTTATGCTGGGGACACAGACACTGGTGGCAGCCATATTTGGGAGCTCCTTCTAATGTGAGGAAACTGGTGCTGGCCTGCTATCTTAGGCTCCTCCCTCTTTCTCATTACCTCTGAGACCTGGCCCCGCCCACCACTGATGGGATGCCTCACAACAAACTGGGTAGGGGCATGGCCTATGCATAAGCAGACAGACTGAAGCTATTTCTAGACCTGATTCAAGACACAGCTGTGCCCACCAGGGTGCCAGGACACAGCTCCGTCCACTAGCCTCCCCACCAGGAGGCAGACACCGATGCAAGAAAACCACACTTTCCCCATCAGGCCATACCCTACCTTGTAACCAGCTGGGCCCTGGCCCTGTCTGCTAACAGGCCAACACAACCTCAGGATGACCCCCCGACCCTGTAGTCAACTGTATCAGAAGATAGCCCCCGTCCCCGTCCCCCCTGTAGAGATCTGACACCAGCTCTGGGACCGCTGGGCTCTGTAGCCAGACTCCAGGACCCAGCTCTGCCTGCCAGTAGTCTGGCATGAATCTCAGGACCTGGTTTCACTTAACCAGTGCGGGGGCAACAGCCCTGGAGTTTTCTGGACCCTGACCTAGCCCACCAGTGAGCCAGCTCTAGCCCTGGTCTCCCTGTGGTTCTGCCTGGTGACCAGACCCCAATAACCAGCAGCTAGCAGCATCCCCACAAAGCAGGGCCCATAAACCAACCTGGCTGAGGGTATTTAAAATTAAGAGATCAGAAATTTTAAACTGTTATGTATATATATATAGAATGCTATACAAAAACCTCATGGTAACCGCAAACCAAAAATCTATAATAGATACACACACAGAAAAAGAAAAAGGAATGCAAATATAACATTAAAGATAGTTATCAAATCATAAGAGAAGATAATCAAAGAAGGGGGAAAAAGAAAAAAGACCTACAAAAGCAAGTCCACAGCAATTAACAAAATGGCAATAGAGTATACGTATCAGTAATTACCTTAAATGTAAATGGACGAAATGTTCCACCTAAAAGATATAGAGTGCCGGAATGGGTACAGAAACAAGATCCATACATATGCTGCCTATAGGAGACTCACTTCAGATCTAGAGACACACACAGACTGAACTCGAGGGGATGGAAAAAGGTATTCCATGCAAATGGAAGCCAAAAGAAAGCCAGCAATAACAGTCACTCCAGTCTTCATAGATGCATTATTTACAGTTGCCAATGTATTAGTGTTAGTTGCTCAGTCGTGTCCAACTCTCTGCAACCTCATGGCCTGTAGCCCACAATGGAATTCTGTCTGTGGAGTTCTCCAGGCAAGAATACTGGAGTGGGTAGCCATTCCCTTCTCCAGAGGATCTTCCTGACCTAGGGATTGAACCCAAGTCTCCTGTTTGCAGGCAGATTCTTTACTTTCTGAACCAATAGGGAAGCCCAAGGTATGGAAGCAACCTAAATGTCCATCAATAGATGAATGGATAAAGAAAATGTGATACATATACTCCCTGATATTGAAACAACATAGGTATACTCACCGCATCTTTTCTGTTAAAACACTATCCTAAAAAAAAACAAAACGAAAAAACACTATCCTAAGAGGTTTTCACTAAAGCAATGAGGCAAAAAAAAGTAATAGAAGTATAATAGTTGAAAATAAGGAAATAATACTACTATGTTGCTAGATACAATTGGGATTGTGTACATAGGACATACAAAGGAATAAAGCCAAATTATTAGAATTGATAAGTAAATTTAGGAAAGTCATTGGCTATCTGGTCAATAAACCAAAATGCATATGGATCTCTATATAATAAAAACAAAAATAAAAATTATGAATTAAAACAATGAATCCATTTAAAGTCACAAGGAAAAAATACTAAATATGAAGTCATAAATATCTTTTGCCACTGTATTTGTAGCTCACCAATGCCCTCAACAAACATTTTGTCTTTGAAAAAAAATAGATAGCTTTCCTAATTGTTCTTCTTGGAACATTTGGAACAGTTTACCAAAAATACAAATATTTCTTAATTTCCGCCCCCCTGCCTCCTGCCCTTCCTTCATGATCATTGTTTATGGCTCAGGCTAATTTTCTTCCAAATTTTAATAAATGTATAAATATATCTAATCAGTTAACCGTAATGGAGTCCTTCTATACATTATATTATCTCCCTGTATGCAATATGGGTCAGGAGTCAGCAAATTTTTCTGTAAAAAGTAAGATAGTAAATCATTTAGACTTTACATGCCATACAGTCTCTGATGAAATTACTCATCTCTACTGTTTATGGCAGGAAATCAGCTAGAGATGATACATAATGAAAAGGTATTACTATGTTCTAATAAAACTTGATTTACAAATAGGTCTGAGGCCTGTGTGACACCATTTGCCAACCTCTGATAAACATGAATCTACTTCATCCTTTCTCCTGAGTGTCTAGTATTCCACTGACTGGATGAATACATTCATTTAACTCATCTATCCTTGATAGAAATCTGCAACTGTTTCTGTTAAAAATCCTCTTGGGACTTTCCTGGTGATCCAGTGGTTAAGAGTCAGCACTTCCAATGCAGGGGGCATGGGTTCAATCCCTGGTCAGGGATCTAAGATCCCACATGTCACAGGGTGCAGCCAAAAAAAGCAAAGACAGAAACCTTCTGAACCAAGTACTACCTATCACCCAGCTGGGTTAGCTGCTGCTTGATCTCCATCCTCCTGTGAACATGCTCCCTGCTCTTCGCAGGGCACTGGCATTTTATGTCTTGTGGGCTGCTCCTTCTGCTTTTTTTTTTGTTTTCCCCTTGTGCTCTCATCAGCTGAGTTTACCAGTAGCCCCAAGCCAACTGAAACACGTGTGCTTGTTACTGTAGCATGCCACTGAGGTAAAGAGCATGTTAACCAAGGAAACAGAAGGACAAGAAAGAGATTATTGATTCTACAAAGTCAGTTATTCTTAGAAAGAAGTGATTAAGGTAAATTGCTTTTTAAAAAATCTGTTAAATTAGAAATGGACTCATTGACATAGGAAACAAACGTTTGGTTACCAAAGAGTGGGAAGGGATAAATTAGAAATTTGGGATTAAAAGATGCACCCTTACTATATATAAAATAGAGATACAACAAGGAACTACTCTATAGCACAGAGAATTATATTCAACATGTTGCAATAACCTATAATGGAAAATAATTTGAAAAAGAATAGATCCATATAGATCTATAGATGTATATCTGAACTACATTGCTATGCACCTGAAACATTTTAACTCAACTATAAGATTTAAAGAAAGATTATTTACAAAACAGATCTGTCTGTCAGGTATGAGTGAGACAATTACAACAGACTGAAAGCTAGGGTGTGTGAGGTGGGCAGTGAGAAGACCCCCACTGTAACTCTTGGATAGTACAGGTCAAGCAGCCACGGTGAATCTGGGTGCGGGCACAGCCGTGCCTCCTCCCACCACAATTTTCAGAAGCTGGTCTGGACAAGAGAACTGTCTTCTGCCTGGCGATACCCAATGCCCCCACCTTGTCCAATCATTCTTTCCAGTCTCAGTGGACCTCTTATCTCTGATTCTTAGCCTACATTTTCAGACTCTTTGAATGTGAAAGGTTAGTAAGCATGAGACCCTGTTTCTTCTCTCAGAGGCCCAATCCACTAACATTTAAAATAGTCCTGAGCCCATATTTACACTTTGATATCATGCATGCTTTATTTCCTTTCGCACCCTGTCTATTCTGTTTCCCCACCTCACCCCCAGTTTTTCTTCCAGGCAGAATCCATCTCATCTGACGTGGCAAAGCAGTTAACATTGATTCTGGTGAATGGTCTACTTTGCTACAGGAAGATTTTAACACAAATTCACATATATTGTTTTCTCAACAAATAGAAAAATATGCTCCACATTCATTGTGCTGGGTATGCCGAGCCTGCTATTTTGTAACTCACTGTCTCTTCTCTTTTATTTGCTTTCTCCATCACTGTCGATCTCTTCCTAATACTTCATCCTTTATGCAGACTCCTTCTTTGGAGCTGAATTTGGCAGTGAAGTTTGCCTAACTAATGAGAACCATATGCTATGCAATTACATTCCCCAACAATGTTCAGATTTGTTAGCAAATATTGGAGAAGGCAAGTTGAGAAACCAGAATCCAAAGACTGTCAGGAATTGGCACATTCTGACAGGTGAACCTGCTTTTGCCGGAAATGAGTTTTAGTTTGGGCTAGTATTGGTTTATGGAAAACAGGGATTTGTTTCTCAAAGTATCAGTTAATTAGTCGACCGTTCTTGAAATGGCTAAATGCTTCTCTCATGCCTTCCCACTGGCATACCATACTAACCCCTATAGTTTAATTTTTAATATGTAACTATTACCTGTTGATTTGTTGGTTCTATTCCTCCCCAAACTGGAGACTGGAGTCATGATGCTACTCACTGTTGTAGCCCCAGCTCCCAGTAGAGGAATGTGAACATAATCACTATTCAGTAAATACAGCTCATAAACAAATGAGATAATGTCTCGAATACACTAAATGCCAATCATCATACACATTACATACATACAATTTGGGTAGCTTTTCTCCATTCTCAGCTCCTCTTTTGTTTTTTTGTTTTTTTTGCCTTGTGATAAAGTTTCATCGATCGCTCTGTGGGGGTGAGCATGGGGTGAGATGAGGGAAAACTTCTGATGGTTGTCTTGATATGCCAAATGCATGGGAAAGGAGCATTGTTTTGCTGTGCAGGTAGCAGGAAAAGAGTATCTAGCTTGGGTACAAGTGGCCAAGGACAGGTATGTTCTGGCTTCCCAGAGGCTACCTAAAAGCTGTCTATCTCTTTAGCAACCTGCATGCTGAAGGTTTCCGCAGGAGCGTGTGTGCCCTCGGGCCATGCTGTGACCCTGGAGGGACTGACGCCCAGGCACCACATCTAATGACAGAGGCTCTTCCTCTCCTCTGCCATCCATTGCCGTCTTGGGCTGGAACCTACTGACAGTCTCCTTGGAGGTGCAGGGTTCTGTTTGCACTTGAAGCTGCAAAGGCAATGGCAGGGCATTCCCATGGCTCCGATCTGTCCTCAACTGTGCCGTCACCAGAGAGACACAGCAGCCTGACGGGGACCCGCAGACGCCACTCTCCCCTCCCCACCCCGCCCATGACGTGCGGACGCTGGAGACAAAAGGCACGCTCACCGATTTAGAACACAAATACATAAATTTTTAATCTGCGAAAAATACAAAATGAAACCATGTACAAGTTATGTACAAACCCTTTTTACAAGACAAGAGAGTTATCACTGGTTGTTACAGATGACAGGGTAGATCATTTCAGAGCACCAGCATTTAGTCTCTCCTCCGATTTGGTTAGGTCCTAGTAATCCACCATCATCAACATCATCATGCCAACAGTCAAACGTTTGAAAGACAGATGAATAAGCCACGCTCTTTTTCCTTAATGAACAAGTAGGCTAACCTCTGTGTAAGCATACTTCTGTTTTTCCTTTATCCCCTGAAGAAACGTTGAGTGGAGGTTTTGGTGTTAAGTGAGGGACGGTTTCTTTTCAGCATCTGGGGGGTGGGATGTGAGCCAGAAGTTTTACACAGGATGTGATTGTGCCACCTGGGAGTGGAACGTTTTTAATTAGGATTTCCAGGCCGACCTTGGTTTATGTTTGAAATGTTGCAGTTCTGGTCCAATGTGTCAGGCTGTACTGGGTGGAAGGAAGGGAAGGGGGTAGGCTGCTCTGGGGTGGGGTGGGGGGCAGGGTGCTTTGGTTTGGTGTGGAAATGGGGCTCCATCAACCTTGGCAGAGCTCCCCCAACCTGTCGGCTGCCGTCTCACACTGGCCCTGAATCCCACCGACAGACGCTCCGGTTTGCTCTGGCAGGCGTGTGCCGCTGCTGTGTGCACATTTCCATCTGAGATTCTGAGCAGCAGGCCCAGGCAGGCACGCTGCGGACCTTTGGTGTCACTCTGTCCCTGCTCTGCTAAACAGCAAGGTGGAGAGGAAGAAACACAGACGTCCTCAAGGGGATAAACAAACCAAAGGAAGGCTTTTTAAATTTGAAATCTACCTAGAAATTAAGGCTGGTTTCACCGAGTCAAAAACCCTCTGCACGCTGTATGTCCAGAAAAGCCACTAAAGCAATAGGCTGTCGTGTCTGTTTTAGCGACGCTGAAACCAAAGCTACCGGGATGTGGGAATGGGGAACAATGACATGGCAAGCACAGGGAGGCAAAAGAGAAAGCACACCTCAGGATCCTCTCTTCGGGTGCTTCTCTGGGAGGAGTTCCCGTGACCTAAAAGTCCTGGGCAACCTCCCTCGCCTACGGCATCCGAAGTAACACAGACTACAACCCAACTGCCTGCCAGAGCCAGGCATCCCGACAGACTCCACAGTCAAGCAAGCCATGTCCCTGCCCTCTTCAAGTGAGTCCTTTTACTTCTTACTCCCAAGTCACCGTCTCTTTCATTTCCAACCTCATATATGACCCACCCTCTCTTTCTCTCAACGTTTCCATCTCTATTAGTTCCCCTTTTCCTGATTCTGGAGTACCTGAGATCTCCTTTCCCAGCAGCGAGAATTCTCCTTTCCTTTTTCCTTTTAGCCCGTAAAAGAGCAGCTGCCACTGCCACATTCTGCTGCCTTCAAAAACCCCTCCACACCTACCCTTCCTCCTTTAGAGACCCAGACACTGCGTACATACCTCTGTGCTTCTGAGGTCCAGATCCCACAGGACCTGCTGCGACCCTCTTCCCAGCTCCATTTTCCTCCATGCCTTTCGACTGCCAGACCTGCCTTTTTAGATAACGCTCAGCTTCTTCCACTTCGAGCTAATTAATACAACAGTTCTCAGCTGCCTGCATTCTTTCCTGCTCCTCCACAAGTTTCTTGTATTGAGGTCCAAATGAAGTGTTCCTTTCACAAAGGATCGTTTCTAGATTCACTACCATTGCCCCAACTCCCAGCTCTTAACCCGACTTCTATACTTCCAGTGGAGCTTCTACAGCTATGAGGATCAGTAACACCTATTTGAGGAAGGTAGGACTTCACATGCTGTGTTTTCACTTGCAGTTTGTTTGAGTTGGAGTCTTTGACTTTGAGAACTCCATGCTGCTGAGAAAATGTTCAGCCCTGCATATCTGCCCTTGATGACTTCCAGGAAGAACTGGCTTCTCAAAACAGACGATCTAAAAATGCACAGGTTCATTTTTGCACAGGTTCAATTCATCACTCTGTTTAAAACACTTAGTGACTTTCCATAACTTTCTAGATGAAGCCTCAACATCTTAGCTTGACCCTGAAGACAAGTTAGTTTCTAGTGCTTTCTCTGAAGTCTCATCTTAGTTTCCCTCTGCTTCCATAGAGAATGGACAGATTCTGCAGTGGAATACCATGTCCAATTTGAATGATCTGTTCAGTCACTTTTAAGGTAAGGTGACTTACATCCCAGTTGGTTTGTATTTTTTTCTCTCTTTCTACCCTTCTGCCTCCTTTCGTTCCTTCTTTTTTTTTTTAGCAGAGGTTCTCTTTGACAAAGAAAAATGGTAGATAAACATTAGAAATATAGCAAAGAAATAGTTGGTTTACTAATGAGAGGGAAAAAAAAATCAAATAAACAGAGGACAGGAAATGAAGTGAGAAGTAAGACTAGTAACAGACTAGTAACTTCTTAGTGCCTAGATTCATATCCAGAATCTGGGGGTTGTGAGCCTCTAACTACATATGGGAGATATGGGTTAGAGAGGAAGGGACTGACGGAAACTGAGACAATAAAAAAATGCAGGCTGGGATGAAATTGAGAAGAAAATCCTAGGAATACACAGAAAAATCACACCAAAATGATTCAGGTGACTTTAAAATTTGAAATTTGTATTTTTAACCTAAAGAGATTCTGAAATGTAAAGCAGAGGAACAAATCTAACTATCATGTGCCTAGAGCAGAAGAGGCACTGCTTAGGTGATGCTGCAGGAAAGACAGAAAGGGATTTTCTCCATGCTCCCACTTTTAACTCAGATCACATCCTCTCTGATCTGAAAAGGACCTTAGGAGTCATCTAGATGAATCACTTTCATTTACAAATGAGGTCACTGGGACTCAGAGAGTTTCAAGAACATCTTCTAAGTGTAGAGTTAGTTATCTGCAGATGTAGCTTGTTGAACCATCATAATTAAACCGTAAGTAGGAAACTGGGACTCTTTTGCTTTTTGACATGAAAACATCCCCAATGTTCTTATGCTTTCTCACTTTCTTCCCTTCTAACCCTAACCAAACAGTTCTAATTCCCTGTTTGTTTAAAGTCCTCAATTAAATTTTTTACAAAGTACATCATAAGATGCCCCAAGCTTTGAAAGAAAAGAGCTTCTGGGTGTTCCCTGTATGCCTTAGTCACAACCACTTTTACTGAAGGTGTTTTATCTTGGCTCAAGACTATTTTATAAGATACAAAATTGCTGAGATGAAAGTAAGAGTTATCTTAATGAAAAAGATGATGATGATGCTTTTATAAGTAGGTGCTTTCTGCTTTTTCAATAGCCTGTTGGAGAGTCTGATTCCCAAAGCACTTGAGTTATTAATTTGGAAAAATGGTTTTTCTGGAATCCTAAAGTGGATGGGACATCAGAACCTTATAACAGACTACACCAATGATAGCCATCATTGGTCTATACTGAATGTAGCCAGGAAGAGGGGTCTGTCAGAGGGTGGTGAGGACTTCCTCTAGGCCAGAGAGCTCAACAAATAGAAACAAACCAGGAAGCTCTGGCATTTCTTCAATGATCTTATAATCTTGTTTCTGTTTTCATTTCATTTGCCATCTACCAGGTATGAGTTTTTGCCAAAGGAGCCAACAACCAGCCATTTTATAGATTTCCTTTTAAAAAAAATGCATAGTTGTGTTTCCTTGCCCCTAACAATTCATTATTAACAAAGGCAAAACAGCATGACTTTGTTCTACCTTAGAAGGAAATGGATTCTTGCCAACTGGTTTTTGAAGGAGAGCCCTTTGCTTTAGGAAACTATCTTCACCATTTTGATTAAAAAAAAAAAAGTTTATATTCAAACCTCTAGCTGTGAAGAGCACGGAGTTTGAACTTGCATTTCCATTGTGCCTCGGTTTGGAGAGATGTGGAAGAGAGGGCAGCGGGCATAGGACATTGTGGCCTAACGTTCTCTAATGGAAGGACATTTAGGTGGTGGCCATCGCTGCCTGCCAGAGGAAACCAAATAGTTAAGACAAATTCAGAAATGGTTATCAAGTTATCAGTAACCCACTAGGGTTCATGAAGGAAAGAAGAGCGTGGGTTGATGTACTAAGAATGTATACGAAGGTGACCCCAATGCAAAATTATTATGTATAATAGAAGAAGGCCTAGCTTTCAGAAAAGTTGTCAAATCTTAGCAAGGGATTCACCCCCACAAACCCATTTTACTTCTGTTGGAAACCAAGAAATGTGTATAAGCCTGAATAGAGACTGCTGACGTCATTTTAGTCTGCTGAGTAGACTAGTGATTGGTTATAAGTAGTTTTTAAACAATCCAATTGGACATACATTATATTCACAATACTTTTATAGAACTAATTCTACAAAATGTGACGACAGGGTAACCACAGTCTGACAAGTCACTTCAGGACGACGCCTACAAGGTGGAAACACGACATTGGCTCTGCAGGGACTGGACAGAGTTGGAAGCTCATTTTGCTTATGGTGGTAATTGGAGTGCTTAGTGGACATGTTTTCATGATGGTTTCATTGCTTGGCTCTGATCTGATTTGCAGTAACATACTATGTACCACGGGGTCGTGGCCTAATGGAAGAGATAGCATGGGACTTTCAGGGGATATTTTGGTCAGTTTTTTTTTGAGTGTCCACAATTAACATTTTTAAGAAATAAAAATCATACTCATGCTGCTCCAGAGACCCTGATAATTCTATCAAAGACTTATCATTTTGAAGTTGAAAATCATTTGGAATGGAATAATTGCTGGGATGCCGTGACACTGAGCATGCAAACATCAGAGCTCAGACACATTAGAATTGTGTCTGATGGCTAGAGAAATCTTTTTTGACCACAGTTTGAAGTGGCTGATACATAGGATTTCATCGCTGGTAATTTTTAAAGGCCTTTTCTAATAGTCTGTATTAAGTGTATTCGTAACTGTCCTTGTATTATTATTTTTTAGGTTCCTGTAACAAGTTTGTGTATTTTGTCCCAGCAACTAAAGAAAAGCCTGCAAAATTTAGATCTGGGCAAAAGTCGTCTCCTCGATCACGAAACTTTTCACTTTTACACAAAAACTCAGTGAATCGCATGAATGTGTTATCCCATCCTATTGTTAAGTAGAACTGTTAATTGATGTTTACAAACTTTCAGGCTAAAGCCCTGGACTTGGGAGATAGGGAGAGAGTCCACCAGACCTTACCAAAGTTGAAATTACTTGCTCGGTTCGTTTGGAGACATGAAATGAGAAGCAAAACAGTATGTAGGAGTCCCCGCCATTGGAACAACAAACAGAGAAATGTCTTCTGTGCATCTGGTCCTCAACTTCCACATCCCAGGCATGCTCACAACCCTCCTGGCATTGTTAGTTGGCAGGGTAAACCCGATCTGGCATTTGTAGCAAAGCTGCAAGAAGGTCTTCCCTTTAAATATATGAACAAAAGGATAAGAAATACAGGATGAAAACTAAAACTACAAAAATATGACTTTTGAATGTGAAAATAAGTGTTTCCATTTATTAAGAGCTGGTGTCAGTGCAGCCAAAATACACATCCATCCAGGAAATTCACCTGCCCCCTTTTGTCTTTTTTTTTTTTAATTTACTAAAATACATGTTTACATTATTGGGCCATTTTAAAATTGCCTTAATAATCCAGTTGCCTTAATTACAATTAATTGTGGTGGTGACCATCACTCTCCTCAAAGAAAGAGATAAAGAAGAGAAATATGCATTAAGGAGTCTGGCCACTTAGGCATTTTGATTTTGCATTGTTAGATATAGGGAAGATATTCGACAATGAGGAAAAAAAGAAAAAATATATATTTTCTTTCTAATAAATAAAAATAATTTAAAATGCTAGAGGCTATACAGGACTATCTTAGTATGTTCATTTATAAATGAAATCATTTTCTTTTCCAAAATACATGGAAGCAATATTCAAGGCAGACAAGGAGAAAGATCTGTCTATTTTTCTTGCAATTCTTGCTTATCCTAACGTTTCCACCAGTGATAAAGCATGTTAAGAGGAAGAAAAGTCACGTCACCATTTATGAAGTTTGTCAGGCTTTAAAAAAAATAGTTCTGGTCTCCTGGGAGTCAACATTCATCTTCAACTTCTCTGATTGGTGGAATCAAGCTGCTTGTGGATTTATATTGGTTGATCTGGTTAGCCATGTGGGTACTCATGGGCTTGATTTGAATGTTTCTGGGATAGGCATTATCCGGTTCATCTGTAAACCATTTCTTTTCTGCTAAAGGGCAAAACGGATAGAGAACAAGAAGGAGAAATTAGAAGCTTAATTAGTCCTAGGCCAAAGATTTTGGAAAGTTCATTGAAAAATGCAAAAAGGTAATCGAGAGAAGCTGACAGTGAGTAATTGCTAAAAGAGACGGTATAGTGTAGGGAGAAGCCCAGAACCTGAAACATACCTCTGCTGCCTGTAGCAAGTGACGAACCAACGGGCTATTGGGACCTGGAGGCACCAGGGGTGGACTTCAGAGACTAAAGAGGGGGTGGAAGATTAACTCTGGCAGTGTTCTCTGGGGTTCCTTTGGTGGCCTGAAAAGCTTTGGTGGTGAGGAAATGATGAATATAACAAGTATTAGGCATGGGTGTTGCACCTAAAGAAAGACTTGTGCATCTGTTGATTTGAGTGGAGATGAAGGGACACTGTCCCTTCCACAGATTAAGAGATCTAGAATCTGCCGCAGGGTTTCCTCCTTCCAGCCTTTAATTGGCTTTGCTTGTACAAGCTCACTTAAAGGTATGTCTCAATTATAACACTCCTTTATTTCTTTTGAAGCCAGTTTTGGGAGTCTTAAAGTAAGCCCACAGATTTTTGCTGGCCAGTGAGGGTGAAACATTAGATTAACAACGAATGTTTTAAAAGGCTTTTGAGATGGCTTTAATTTCAATAAAACTCTCTGTTGGTATGAAGTTATGAAAAGAATTCCTAGTGTCACTATCTTAACCGACTATAATCACCCAAGCTGTCAACAAGGGAGCTTGACAGAGTCTTGGCATTTCATTCTCACCCTAGATCCAGAGAAGGCTGGAAGAGAATGCTGAGTCAGGGCATTCAGAGTCTGGGGTGAGGATGAAATGGCCTAGCATCCTCCTGGCATCAGTGCTATTTCACAAGACTCAGCCCTTATCCCTACCTCTTTTTACACTGGAATTTTCTGGGAAATCAGCCCCGTGTATAGATACAAAGGAACTGGGGCAAACAGTGCATTCTAACTTGAGAATCATATGCCTCATTTTAGTGGCTTTTAGGAAAAGCAAAGAAAAAGGAAAAAGCTTTCAAGTACGCCCACTGCTATAGAGACGATGGCCTCTCTGGCCTCCTCTTCTGTCTTTCAGAACAATTCATAACTGCCTTGTCGGTGGTCCTGGATGGATATGTTAACAAAATTGCTCACCTGGCTTGATTCTCATAGAAGACCATGCGTATGTGTCCCTGTATGGCTAATGATTTATAGATCCGACACCTATGATCAGCTCATGACCACTCTGCTTGTCTCTCCTTGGTCCATGCTTCCTCTTGCTGTGTCCAGGGCCCCGGGCCCCCGGAGTAGACACTAAACTAAGTTGAGCCTTGAGAAAGCTCACTCACTATCCTTTGTTCAGCAGCTCGGTATACCCCCTCCTCAGGAAACTTCCTGCCTCTTGCATCATTCTCCACCCCCCTCTCCTTCCTGCACTGGCTCTCTCACCTATTATAATTAAGTTCACTTTGATTTGAACAGATTGGACGATAGGAATTCATAATGCTACATCCTCACAGTGAAGCTAACTGATTAAGTGCTTTAAATTATTCCCCCTGACAGAATGATAAAGTTACAATCTGTTCTGAGATGATCTACAGCTTGCCAGACTCCTACAGCTTCTTTCTACATTCATTTATCTTTTTGTCAAGCAGAGTTTTTTTTTTTTTTCTCCTAAGCTTCAATTCCATAGATCTTTTAAAGTCATCAGCACATCTGAATTATTAATGAGGCTTTAGAGGCAAGGTTCCTGATGGGCTGGTTAAAAAAGGTTGTATAGAAATCCAGGACTGTGTACACATCAAAATAATTTCAGCTCCATTTAAAAAACCATTTAGTTCAAGTGTGACATAGATGAACCATTATGCATTTGTGGAAACCAATTTTTTTGTGATCTACGATTAAACTAACCTTTCAGAGAGGAGTAAAGTATGATGGTTATCATGTTTTAAAAGCATTGCCAGGCCGCTGAAACAATTTCCAACTATGACTTTTTCCAATGGTTTAGTTGTAAGGATGATTTTCAGAAAGTGTCTGTGCTGTTTGCCTGAGCTGCCCTTGGTTTTGGCTGTCCCCTTCTGTGGACTGATTTTGCAAAAGGATTTAGTGCTAGGTTGGACATGCCAGGTTGGAAGGGAGAATGAACTCTGCTGATGGAAACGAGTAGGTCTTCTGGGTGAAAGACCTAAGACAGCTGCAATTTGCTGAAATTTTTACAACTGCTGCAGAGAATAATTGTTTAGAATTTAGTCTTTACAGTTCAGCTCAAAGTTGGCATTTTGACCTTTCATGGCAGAGAGAGTATCAATTTCCTTCTGCTGTCTATAAGAAAGAGAGCATTATTTCCCCCATTTAAGTGCCTTTCTCTCTTTCCTTTTACATTTCTTGCCATAAAAATAATCTGAGCAGAGTCATCCTTGTGTTGGCCATTCAGCTTCTGCACAGAAAGGAGTTGTTTTAAAGCATATCCTGGTGATGAGTTGAGGTTTTCATTATGCCTGAGAAACAGGTTTTTTAATTCAGGTGCCTTGTAAGATATAAACAGCTATGTTGTTGGAGACTTGGTTAGATAAGATGTTGAAGAAATGGAAACAGATGAATGCTAAAACGGGTAGGGGCAAAGGTGCTTCTCCCAAAAGGCTTGATAGGAACCACACTTTAATGACTGCCAGTCATTCTGCTCCAATGGAGAGAGCCTTGCTATGCCAATGACACTTTGGGTTATCAAACTTTGCCTTCCAAAGAAGGAGCTGCATCACTGGGTGCTTACAAAATTGGCCATAAGGAAGAATGCTCAGGGAAGGAATTCAAGTGAGTGTTGGAGTGGTCCAAGGTCAATCCAAAGCCCTGAGCTGGTCTCCTCTCCCTGCCACACCCCACAAGCCAGAAAGACTTCTGGGGGCTTTATTATTATCCCTAGAATGAGAAGGGCAATGGATCTGGTTTTGAGGCCCTCCTCCCTGCCAAAGAAAAAGAAATTCATTTGTTAATAAGTTCTTGAAGATGAGATACATGGTGTCATCACTGTGAGTAGAAGGTGTGATGTGCCTCAAGTCAAGGAAGGAGTGGCATTTCAGTCTGTGACAAGTAGGCTGGTAGAATATGATCAAACCCAGAAATAACTGCAGAGAGTCATGACACTGCCATTGGGAGGCATCACCTATGAAGACCAGACAGGCCACAAGCCATCCACTGCAACCAAGGAGATGGCATAGGACAGTAGGTAAGGCCAAGGGCATCTGGCTCTCTCACATACTAATTGCTGGCTCGGAGTGGGTTGTTACATAATTTATCTTAACTTCAGTTTCTCTTCTGTAAAATGAGGCTAATGATCTTTCTAATGGTGTTGTTTGGATGAAAGGGGTTAGTGTCCATGAAGCACTTATCTACATACATGATACGTCAATGTGAGCTGTTAAGGCTATCAGTATTATTGGTAATATTAGGGGGCATTATAGCATAAAGTTCATGGACTTTAGTTTTAATCACCTCTCTGGTACTTCCTGGCTGGGTGACTTTGAACAAATCTGTCCCTTGAATTCTGTAGCTTTCAGATGGAAATACTAAGTGCATCTACATCTGAGGTTGTCTGGAGAACTGAATGAGTTAATATACACAAAGTGCTTAGAAGAGTGTCTGACTCATGATAAGCACTTGGAGTGTGTTAGGTTTTAGTTATGGTTAGTTAACCATGCATAAGGTTAGCATGAATATGAGTACTCTCAGTGCCAAAGGACATAAGAATAGGGGATAGCTTTTGGTGTGATTACAGATGAACTAGGGGTGGAGAACTGAGGTGTGTAAACCTGGGTGCTGGCCAGAAGAATGGGGATTGTGGCAGCAGAGATGGGGAAGAAGGAATTGACTGGATATCCCTCCTTAGGAAGAGGAGGAAAGGAAGGGGCGACAGCATCCAGAGGTACTTGTGTCTTTGAAATATTGGCTTTCAACTTGGCAGGTGCCCTACCTCACCTGCAAGCCATCTGTGTCTTCCGTTGCTACTTTCATCACTGGCATTGAAGGTCTAGAATAAGGGTCAGGACTTCCTCCAGCCATGAAGGATCCCAGAGGAGTGGGCTATGGCAGAGAAGGGCTTGTGATCTGGGCTGACATAACTGCTGGGTTTTCTGGCTCTGTGGGTTGTCAGTGCTGTGGGATCTGGCCTATTGTCTTAGCACTCCCAAGATAAGAGCACATGAAAAGGGAGATGATGATACAGCAAAGGTATTTGGAATAATTGGGCCTTTTCTTACTATACCACTACCTGAGGTTGAAACAGAAAGGGCTTGAAAGGGAAAGATTCCATTTGGATAGAGATAATAGTTGAGAACAGTAAGAGCTAACAAAGAGCTCAATCCTTCAAAGGTAATACTGTGTGGGAGCTTCTGAGAGCTAGTCTGGCCTTCACCATCCGCCCAGCAGACCCCAAGGCCCCAGTGGACCCCACCCATCCCTACTGTCTCCTTTCCTTTCCATGGACAAAGTATGGCTAGTTCCTAGAAATGAAAACTGCAATAGAATCAGAGTAATTTTCCCTTATAAAAGCTGTCTTGCTCCTTTGCAGTTGTCCAGTGTGACTCTATTTGACCTCTTTTAACTGTTAAGTCTGATGCTGCCATTCCCTAAGCAGAACAACTGCCCCCTCCTGACACTCCGTAAGGACTGACTTTTCACTCCTCTTTTTCAAGTGGCAGGGGATAACCCCTCTTACCTCCCTAGGTGATGGATGTACAACCTCCTGGTGGGACATAGTCTACCAGGTTAGTGACAGGTGCCCACATCTACTTCATCACCTTATGACAAAGCAGTGATGGACTGAAAGAAGCTGATTGAGACACTGATTTTTTACCCTGCCTTGACTTCTGCAGTCCCTGAAGTTTCTGCACCCTCTTCTTTCTCCTTCAGGAGCCTGTTGCTATAGAAACCTGGCAGGTTGATTTAATTGTCTCTATTGGGATGCAGACACCTTTCAGCTTTTCCCATGCTGAAGAGGAGCCAGTCAAAAGGTTTTTCTGGTCATCTGGGATCTTGATGATGCTGGCAGGAGGCACAGTCAAGTCTCTCCTCTCATTGAACTCACAGGACTGTTCCCTTCTCTCTGAAGCTGTGTACTCAGCCCAAGAAAGTGCCAACAGCATGATAGTACTATGAAACACCTACAGGCATTCCTTGAATTTTCGTAAGATAAGCCAAGGAGGTGAAGATAATTTATCAAACAACTAGAGATATAACAATATTTAAGATCAATTTATTTCAAAAATACTTATTGAGCACATAATGAGAGTAAGGTTCTGGATCAAAACCTGTATGGTCTTCCCTGGTGGCTCAGATGGTAAAGAATCTGCTTGCAATGCAGGAGACCTGGGTTCAATCCCCGGGTCTGGAAGATCCCCTGGAGAAAGAAATGGCTACCCACTCCAGTATTCTTGCCTGGGAAATCCATGGACTGAGGAGACTGGCAGGCTACAGTCCATGGAGTTGCAAAAGAGCTGGACATTACTTAGTGACTAAACAAACTCAGAATTTGAAACCTCTCCTAATGGTGGTAGAAATCTAATTGTAAGGGTCCAAGTCTCTCTCCATCCATTTGAACTGGCTTCAGGAAGGGGCCTGCGTAGCAGACATTAGGGATGTTGATTGCATGATCACCTGAGTGCTGAGGCTGAGGTTTCACTGCGCCTCCTGGTCTATCCATTTACTTAAGCTTCACCCCTTTCAAAGCCTAAAACAAATTGAACTGAATGGCTTACAAATTGCTTCTCTTTTAGAATGGTGCAGATAATTGAGTTTCTAGCTGTTGTTCTCTTTAAGTACACATACTTTCTCTTCAAATAACCTTTCACTTTCCATCCTGACCTACTTATTTTTTGGGTGGGGAGGGGGAAGAGAAGAGGTATCACATGAAAACCTTGAATGTCTCCTTCCTAAGAGAACCTGAAAGAAGGATGAGAAGTTTGGGGGTCACATGGAAAACAATGGAAGAGATTCTTCATTCAACTGAGGAAAGAACAATATAGTAGTTTGGACTCATAAAGAATAGAAGTAATAATGATACCTTTTTCATCACTGAATATATCATTAGCCAAGTACAATCAACTTTCAATTGTATGCCTGAAGTCCAGGGAACATCCCCAAATTTCATTGCAAGTCAGTCTGTTCCCACTCCATTCCCATCACAAGATCATCTCATCACAGCTGCTAACAGATTGTATATAAAACGCATTTTGGATTTACTTCTCTCTATCTGCCCAATCTCTGGTTGGGATTTCACAAATGTCTGAAAGGCGGGTGGGAGAAGAGACCCAGGTAATACAGAGACTGAATCATCAGCCCCCAGATAACTGGGTATGGGCTATTGAGTTGATACATATAGCTGAACAGCTTTAATTTGGGAGTCATTCTGATCCAACTTCAACGAGACCATTTTTTTTAAAAAAACCATTAATAATCCTCCTGGTTTAAATCGAAAGGAGGGTAAACTATTCACCAAGAAGCAGGTTTGCCAAGTGGAAGAGCTGCAAATGTTTTCCAGAAAAGTTTATCACTTGGCATTATCACTTGATTTAGTTGGTCTTGCCAAGATAGACACAGAGATGTGGACAGACTGATGGGGTACTTGGTTGGGGTGATGGTAATGGGGGGAGGTGGAGGAAGCTGGGTTTCTTGATGGGAAAATGCTTTTGGACTTGGAGCAAGGTACCAAGATGGGCAGGGAGGCCACGTGCAGATTGAAAGGCAAGCCAGATGGAGAGAAGTTCCCCCCAGATTACCCAACCCCAACCCCCAAAACACCAAAACAAACTCTAAGGGGTCTAGCGGTAGCAGCAGGACAGCCTCATTGCACTGAGCAATTTAGAAAGTGGAGGAAGGGGGAGAAGAAGGGAGGGGAAAGGAGAGGAGGGGGGAAAAAAAAGCAAAACAAAATAAATAAACCCACAAACAGAACAATAAAAATAAAAATAAACAAACCAATAACAGAATAAAATTTGTAACTCCTTTTTTTTTTTTTAATTTCACAAAAGTTTTCACAAGGACAACGTTATAGAAGAAAACCCCCAGCAGTGGCTAGGTCATGCAGAACCATTAATTGTCATACCTTGGCCCATTCTATTCATCCTTGTTGCACTTTAGAGAGAGAAGTAAGCTATGTGAGTTTTACAATGCTTTTAAACTGTCATATTTCCTGTTGAGCACTTTAACTGGCACATTCTTATAGTTATAAATGTTCTGAGGGCATAACTTTATAACCTCCTTTGCAAAGAATGCATGAATAGCTCTTCATGATCCAAAACTAGGGGATATGTATGTGTATGTATATATATACATATATATATGTATATATGTGTATATATATAGTTATATATAAAAAAGATAGTTGTATGTAATGTATAAATCAATACATAGGGACAAAAATAATTTGAAAAAATCTTCCACTCATAGGGTTTTTTAATATCCATGTATACAATGATTGCCTACTCAAATACTGATTGAAACGCTGCCTTGCCCTGTCTTGGGTGTGGGGATGGAGATTTTGACTAAGCCTCACTATTTCGTCAGTAAAAGTGCTTGTCAATTCACACAGCAAGCAGATCTCAAAAACTATCATGCTTGGGGGGGACAGGGGATTCAAAATCTAAACCCAAAACATTCACCATAAAAACACCTTTTTAGAGATGGTTATAGCTGTGACATTTTCCTCTCCCCCCAACACCTGTGCTGTTCAATGAAATATGTTCTCAAATAAACATTTCAAATATATATATATATATATATATATAAATTTATATATATATAGCAGCCCAAGGCTAGTCCATCCTCACAAGAATTTGATTATGGTGGAGTTGGCCAATATTTAAGAACTATTGTACCTTGCCTAAAGCATGGTTTGCATGCATAAAATATCTGAAAACTGCATATTGAAAAAAGGGTATTTCTCTACTTTTTTGCTCATGCTTACTAACTGTTTAAAAAAAGAAAGAAAATGAAAGAAAAAAAGAATTATACCAAAGTGTGTTTGGCTCACTGTTGCACTGTTTTTCTTCTCTCCCATCTGCTAATGACAAGGGGTCCTTCTCTATGACTGTCATTCACCTGCCTAAGTAGATTGGCTATGTTAAAGAAACTGACGATGAGGAATTTCTCCCAATGGCTTTCTGCTCTGGAACAGCCAGCATCATGCAGCTGTGCCAACAGTTGAAGCTGGCTTTTGTCTTTGTGGAGTCAACTGTGGCTTGATCCTCCTACATTCTGATTTATTTAGCATGCTGGCTTCTAGAAAAACATGATCTGCCGCTGGGTTTATCTTCCTCTCTCTCTACCATGGCCCCAGCCCTTGCTCCTCCGTGGCATTGGGGCCCTAGCTGATCAAACAAAGGGGAGTAAAAAGGCCCCCAAGAGAATGCGTGGAAAAATACTTGCTCTTTCCTGAGCATTATTTATTCTGTACATAGGTAGGTAATTCACCTTTTAAAAGATGTAAAAGTCCCAGGAAGGCAGTTTTTAATGACTTACATCTGATATTTATGATACATATGGCTTTTCATCCCAAATGTCAAAAGTGAGAGAAAAAACATAGCTATTCATATGGCAGCATAAGGAGACAGAATAACAATATGCAATCAAACCTCTTTTCACTTAAATGAAATGACTTGCATTTGATACATCCAAGAAGGGAATACTAGTCTTTCCGCCACAGTAAGGGTAGAAATGTTCCTATAGACTCTCAAAGGAAGCTAACTCTGGGACAAAAGGCCTTGGTGAGTAACTAAAAAAAATCTCTGATGTTCTAACAAGCAAGTGCTTCATCATCTACACAAATGGCGAAAGACTTTCAAATGCTTTGAGATACTTCAGCCCAGAGAGTAGAAACAACCGATAGATATGTTTCTGTTGCTTTTGGGTTGCTTATTACAAATACATGTGTGTGTATATATATATATTATTGTGTATATATAAAAAAAAATCAAGAGAAGGAAAGAAAGGAAAACAACAACAATAAAATCAAAACCCAAAGCACCCTGATAAAACTGATACATCAGAATAAACTTCTCTTCTACACTAACTAAACTTGCTTTGCATAACTGACGTGGGGATCACAAGCACTCCCTTCTCATCTGTGAACTCATTCCTGCAGTGAGCTATTTATGTCTGGAGCATGCCTTTGGGTTATTTTTCCCCTAGAATCATAAATAACTTTTGGTCCGTCTGCTTATTTGCTGTTGTGCTCAAGGGTTTTATGGTGGTAGAATAAAAATGACAACCACATGCACACTATCATACATATGCAAATATGTGTAAAAAAAATGGGGGGGACTACAGGGGAAAATGGGGGAAGTTACTGTTGGAAACACCCACTGGGGAAATGAGTGGCAGATACAGTTTCACACACGGAGGCAGTGGATACACACATCAGAGCCGCTCTTCCTGCACGTACTTCTGTTTGTCTCGGGACTCCCGGGACTTGGGCCGGTTCTGTCGGTTTGCCGTGGATGGGATGGAGTGGACAGAGGAGCTCTTCTTGCTAGAGGACTGGGACGAGTGGGAGGAATGGGAGAGGCTGGCCCGGGACTGGCCGGCGTTGTGGTCAAACTGCATTAAGCAGAAGATCAGGTCCGTCGGCACGAGCTCAAACTCGTATGGGGGGTTGGTGATGACATACCTGGATGCAGAGAGCAAAGAAGGCACAGAATGAGGATAATGTGGTGGAGATTTCACCTCTCTGAACCAAACCAGGTCTACCCAAGGATTCCAGCCAGCCCAAGGCCTTAGACAGTGTCTTCGGAGTGGAACAAAATCTGTTTAGCTCCACAGAGGAAGTCAGCCATGAGCCCTCCCAGAGATTCTGAATTAGCGCTAGACAAGGGAGAAACAAGTGGTCTGTATACCCACTTCAGCACAATATCAAGTTCCCTTCTGATCCTGAGACGCACATACATGCGGGAGGTTTCAAGGACTGCACTGCATTTCTTATCCTAGAATGTTACAACAATCTTATACCCATATCACAGTATCTTTGTTTACCCCCATCTAGCAAAACCTTAGTCCTTTCTCCCTCTTTATCTTTTAAAGATCAACATTGGTGAAGGACTTCACTAAATGGAAAGCTATAAAACACCTCCCTGCCTGTATGTCCCTCAGGCTTTAACTGTTCTCCTCAAAGATCACCTTTTTCCCTGAATATCAGATATGACTAAAAAATCACCATTTCATTTCTAGAAATGGATCTCAAAAGTGTGGTTCTCAGGCCAGATATATTAGCATCATCTGAGAACTTCTTAAAAATGTAAATTCTTTTTTGAAACTGATGTATACTTGATATACAATGTTGTGTTACTTTCAGGTGTATAGCAAAGTGATTCAGTTATATATATATATATATGATCGATTTCAGATTCTTTTCCATTTTAGGTTACTATAAGACATTGAATATAGTTCCCTGTGCTATACAGGAGGTCCTTGTTAAAATGCAAATTCTTAAGCAACTCCACTCAGGTCCTACTGAGTCAGACACTCTGGATTGGGGATTAAGCAATTTGTTTTTTAATACGTTTTACAGATGATTCACATGTTCACCGAACTTTGAGAATCCACTAGACTACAGAAATTATGTTCAATTCTGGCTCTATTGTATAATCTCTGGGCATTCAAACTTCATATTTTCATTTCATACCAGTTAAGTCAGAGTAATCAGAGTACTTTTAGAAAGCACCCCCAGAGATTCTACTCTGCAAGTAGGTCTGAGAAACACTCATCTCCATGGCATGGTTTCCTGAGGCATATTATACAAACACACTGACTTTGACAATTCTAGGATGTACTTTTAATTTTAGGCTGCTATGAATTTACTTTAAAGTGTATTAGAGAAATGTAACTAGCATACATGAACTGTAATCTTTTTTCTGCTTCAGGTAATAACATACAGTTTTCTTTAAAATAAATATATAAAAGTAAAAAAGTGAGTCAACTGAAAAATACATTAAGTAAAAATATATGTTTCCATGAAAACAGAATATATATATATAACTGAATCACTTTGTTGTGCACCTGAAACTAACACAACATTGCAAATCAACTATACGCCAATAAAAATTAAATATATGCTATATATGTGCTTGTGTGTATGTATATATATATATATACGTAGAAAGGGAGAGCTTCCCAGGTTGTGCAGTGGTAAAGAACCCGCCTGCCAAGCAGGAGACATGGGTTCAGTTCCCGGGTCAGGAAGATACCCTGGAGAGGGAAATGGCAACCCACTCCAATATTCTTGCCTGGGAAATCCCATGGACAGAGGAGCCTGGCAGGCTACAGTCCATGGGACTGCAAAGAGTCGGACACGACTGAGCAACTAAACAATAATGACAGATATATATGTATGTATGTGTGTGTGTGTGTGTGTGTGTGTGTAGATAGATAGATACATAGAAATAGATATATATAGATATATTAATATAGATATCTATCTATCTATATATATGTCTAAGACAGGGCAAAGGAACCATTTACCTTAAACAGTAGCAATATGAAATATTTCTATATGAGATACCAACAGAATTATCCCAGTAGCAGGAGTCTGGAGGACACGTTTTCCTGCAGACTTGTGTAATTAGGGGATGGATGGAACTATCCCATAAAACTTGAATTCTCCTCACAATGTCTTTATACTTGCTATTGTAATGAAAGAAAAAAGCTTCCCATAACCACCACCAAAGTCAGCATTGGATTTAATACGAGCAGAGCAATTTGCATGTTGAGAACACGGATGTGGACTTTTGCCCTCATTGTAGGAGACAAGAGAGAGCATTTCTGTCTCTGCCTTTGGCTGGGAGGACAGAGTGGAAACACACTCACCTCTTCGTGCATTGGCTGGGGGTGCTGAGGTGAGCATCTCTCAGCCGATAAATTCCAAAACAAAGCATATTGTATGTTTTCAGAGCTTTGCAGAACAGATCACCATAACAACCACCATCCTGGGAGACAACAAAAGAACAGAGAGAAGAATCATTTTTATTTGCCTGAAAGTAAAGGTCCTGGGGGTGGGTGGGAAGGGCCTTTTCATGAAAGCTCATATTAGTGTCTCCTGAGTCGGAGGGTCTGCGCTGAGGAACAGTGGCTGAAGAAGTTAAATGTGCTTTATAGCCTACACCCCAATGTTGGTGACTTTTTGGGATCAAATAAGAATGGGTTTTCCTCTGGTTCTCTCCAGTTTTCCATCTGCAGCAATGAGAGCTCTAAGGAGCTGGTGCCTCTCCTTTCTTTAAGGTATGATATAAGCTTGAAGGTCTCAGATGTCTGTTCGGCTAAGGAGAAGAAATCAGCTCTGCAAAATGGTGATGATGTTTAGCCCCAGCTCAGTTGCAACCACAGTGATCTGATCGTGTTGTCAAAACTGCTCAAGTGATAATTAAAATTACTACCAGAAGAAAAGCCCCCACCAGGCACTATGGTGACAGGCTCTTTCAGAGAAGGACTGTGTGAAAAGCACAATTTACAGACCTCGGAGATGGCAAGGGTGGAAGAGAATGTGTTTCCCCAGGAGCCGGAGGTCTGCAGGCTGAATAACTGGGATTCACAGTTCTAATCAGTTCACAGTTGCTTTCCAACTGGGGCCAGATGAGGAATGTGAAAGCAAACTCACCCAGAAGCATTGGCTTCCTGCAGCCAGCTAGCTTCAGGTATTAATTCAGGAAGGGCACCAAGGGCTGACTTCATTGGGAATAAACTGATTGCATCTGTCCTTCCTGTTACTGAAACTGCCAGATGGGCCTCATCCTAGAGAACACAACTGGAGCCAGATCTTACCATTATTTAAAGTCTTTATTCTTTTAAAGTGTTGTTTAGTTACTAAGTCATATCCGACTCTTTTGCTACCCCATGGTCTGTAGCCCGCCAGGCTCCTCTGTCCATGGAGTTTTCTCAGGCAAAAATACCGGAGTGGGTTGCCATTTCCTTCTCCAGGGGATCTTCTCAACCCTGGGATTGAACCCACATCTCCGGCATTGGAAGGCAGATTCTTTACCACTGAGGTATACCAGTGAGTAAATGATAGATAAAAAGAGCCACTAGCTATGGAGATGACCTTTTAAAGAAGCTCTAAGTCTAACATAGATTTTTGTCCCTCACCAAGCTAAAACACGGTGCAAATTAGCATCATAGTTTCAGAAAACATGGAGAAAGTGACCCTTTCCTTGGCTCCTTCTCTACTATTTGGACTTTCTGGGTGGCAGGCAGTACTGTTCATACACTAGGCTTACTGGCTCTTAAGACTGCTGGTTCCAGCCCTTGAATATATTCATGGAGTTGGGCTGGGAATAAGGGTCAATTAAGACTACATACTTCTGCCAAAGTGCCTGAAGCAGGCTGGTGTGTGGAACCCAAAGGGAGGCACGGGTCACCTCTGCAGCAGGGAGGGCAGTGGGGGAGTGACTGAGTCCACATTCAGAATTAATAGTCCACGTGCATGTGTGCTAAGTCACTTCAGTCCTGTCTGATTCTTTATGACACTATGGACTGTATAGCCCACCAGGCTCCTCTGTCCATGGGATTCTCGAGTCAAGAATACTGGAATGGGTTGCCATGCCCTCTTCCAGAGATATAAAAGTTCACAGGAGCTTTTGAAAAACACTGATGGCCAGGACTCTGGGCCTGACCCTGACATTAGTGGTTTTCAGAACACCATAGCTTATTATGTGCCTCTATAGACCCACTGGCCCAACCAATAGCATCTCATGTGGATCCGTTATGTCTCTAATTCCAGACTGAGGTCTCCTAATTTTGAGGCTGGAGATAGTCACTCTCCCCTAGCCCCGCTCCTTGCTCCAGGGGTGACCCATGCCTCCCTTTGGGCTCCACATTCCAGCTTGCTTCAGGCACTCTGGCAGACCAATTAATGTAGAGTTGGGGTTAAGTAGCCCTGAGCCATGCTAAGACCTGCAGAATGGGTTCTCTAACTTGTGTGCATCTGAAACCAGCTGATGCCTCCCATCTTGTGGCAGAAGATACTCTAGGAGAGTCAGTAAGCCCATGGACTCTGAAGCCAACATCCCTGGTGCAAATTCCCTGATAGGGCCAGTCCTCAGTTTCTCTGAGCCCCAGTTTCCTTAGAACATCTGATAAGAGAACCTATGCCAAAGGGTCACCGTGGGAATTAAATGAATGAATCCATGTAAAGCACAGTGACTGATACACAGTAAACCATAAGCATCACCTCTGACAGCTCTTTTCATGTGGAAAGAACCAAAGGCAGAGGTCTAGCCTGACACATTCAGATCTGGCCATTTTCTAAGTAACAGGCTCAGGTGCCCTCTGCCCCCTGAACTCACCCCCAGGTCCGCAAAGGGCCCGTCCAACAGCGCTAACTGGGCCACACGGCAGCGGTCCCTGTTGGCCAGCGTCTGGGGGGTGCTATAGCCCCCGCGCAGTGCATTCTCCTCGGCAATCAAAGCCTCCAGCTCTGGTGTGGCTCCTCCGGTCACCAGGGTCCGTATCAGGGTAAGGATGTTGTCATTGAAGTATGTCTGGGAAGAGATGGGAGCAAAGTCCTTTAAGCACACACACCCTAAAGTCAAGACAACCGACATTCAAATTACAACTTTTCTTGATGTCTCCTGTTTAAAGTTCTGGTCTGTCTCTTCAAATAGTTTTATGTGGGAAGTGAAAAGACAGCAGCCTCCAATTATTCCATTCTTTTCTCTCCTACTTGGTTCTGCCATGAAAGCTGACTTTAAAACCTGAAATTCTGTGGATTTTTATTTAAGGGCTAAAGTCAAAATGGTTAGTGTTTACCATAATTGGTGCTAGTAGGGATGTAAATACGGATTCCTCCCCTGCTTGCTAAGGGATTCTGGGCGTATGTAATAAAATGCAGCCAGACCCAGGCAGGACGGCCTCTGAGTTTCTGCAACCCACGTGCCAGGAAGCTGCTTCCCCCAACAATGGTAGAACTTCTCTCTTTAGAATGAGATGCCAAGAGCATCATTAAGGCCATGCATTCGACGATTTATCACATACTTTGATAACAGGCTAAACCAGAAGTTTCTATCAACTAAATATGCCAGATAAATGTATGACAAGGTGGATACCCTGGTATTTTTGTTTTTAAGTAACCTCTATGGTCTGAGGCAAATATAGCTTATTAAGGAAGTTTCCCTCGATGTGTACATTTGTCTCACATCTGAAACATAACAGGTCTGTCAGGAACAAAACAATAGGAGTTTTAAAAAATTAATAGGATGTCAAATAAAAGAGCTCAAAAAGGCATTTTTCACACAGCCTAATTCGAGGAAAATCTCAGTTAAGGGTCTGTTTTCCATTTTCCAGTGTAAGAAGAAATCAAACAGGCTAAATAATATCAAGCTAAAGTTTGCCTGTGGCTTTTGAGGATGGATGGACCTTTTGAAGCAGGTTAGGCAAGACAGCTGCATTTTTATTTCAGCAGTTTTTTGGACAGTTCACCTGGCAAAAATCTAGTGGGTAACAAACCAGGTAAAGGATGAGTTCGCTACAGCTTGGCCATCATAGTTCTATGTCTCGAGGGAGGTTGCCTAATCATTCTGGGCTTTGATTTTCTCATCCGTAAAATAAGCACCATCATTAAGATCAAGTTTATATGCAAAGAATTCCAGGAGGACTTCTGAGTTAAAATGGTAGCTGCTAGTGAGGCTAGAATCCCTAGGTTATTGAAGTACTCACAAAAGCACCCAAAGTGATACAAAATTTCAACAGCAACAGGAAACTAGGAATGTGATTCAGAACCAGTCAGGCCCTAAGGAGAAGGTATCATCTGCCAGAGCTTAGATGCCCCGCGGGGGAGGGCAGAGAAGCTGAAAGAACAAATATAGGAGGGACCATTGCTGCTGTGATTAAGGGGTGAGAGGCGGGCTAGGGGCTCAGGGCTGACCTCGCCACTTAGTAGATGCATGACTCTGGAAAGTTATTTCTCATTTTTGTGCCTCAGTGTCATATCTGTAAACTATAATAGAGTGGGTTACAAGGATTATATAACTGATACGTGTGAGGCATTTAGAAAAGTGTTTTGTGCACAGGGAGCACAGAGAAATACTTTCTGGACTGATATCAGAAACTCAGGCCTTCATTACCTACTGTTCAGTACGTGGAACTCTGCTCAATGTTATATGGCAGCCTGGATGAGAGAGGAGTTTGGAGAAGAACAAACACGCATCAATGTATGGCAGAGTCCCTCTGCTGTTCACCTGAAATCTTCACAACACTGTCAGTCGGCTCTACCCCAATACAAAATAAAAAATTTAAAAAAGAAACTTGGGCCTTTGTTGATGAAAAGACAAGTTAATTCATGACCAATTTTCTCTTTCAAGAAGTCTTTTCTGGCTTTTTTTGGGGGGGTGGGGGAGTGGGGTGGGGTTGCAACCAAGGCCATTCATTTTACCCTGGCATCTGCACTGCTCAGGCTGCCTCCACGCTAAGATTCCATTTAGACCGAGCGAAGACCCAGCCAGGGTCAGTGCAGACTGCATGCCGAGCTGTGACCAGAGACATGTGGGCCACCATAGGTGAGCTGTCATGGAAACTGGTTCAGGGCACACATATAAAAACATTGCCCAAAGTCTTCAGAGGCAAATTGTCTTCTCTATAGTTCAACAGACCATCGTCAGAAACAGAAGCCCCCTCCCCTGACCTCAGCTCTGTGGCACATTAAATGAGGGAGTGCCAGACGCAGAACTTTGACCAAGGCCTTTGTGCTATAATTACCCTTCTAGATCAACACCCAGGGAGGAGTTCGCCGGCACGAAGTGTGGACGGCAGAACATTAATGACCTCATGGTGAAAAACAGAGTCTGTCTTGCTCAAATGTACAGAGAGAAACAGCTAATATAAATATTTTTTTTTAATATTTACTGGAAGAAGTAGAAGAAAAATTTAGGAAGCATATGTTTTAGAATCAAAATCAATTAAAAAAATTGTGAGTATCTCTAACAAACAAAAGATCAGATGATAAGAAAGCTGACTTCATACAACTTATTCAATTCTTTTAAAATGTAAGATATTGAAATTAAAAAATATAATTTAAAAATGCCTGAGAAGGATCCAATGCTTTTTCATGATAAACACACTAAAAAAACTAGAAAAGGAAGGGAATTTCCTCAATCTGAAAAAGGACATATATTAAAACATCAGACTTATAGGTGAAAGATTGGAAGCTTTCCTTTTAGATTAGCAACAAGACAAAGAAGCCAGCTCTCACCACTTCTATTAAGCAAAGCACTGGAGGTCTTAGCCAGGGCTAGAAGGAAATAAACGTATCTATATAAAAACTGAAGAAGAAAAATTATCTCTATTCACAGAAGACATGATCTTGTATATAGAAAATCCTAAAGAATCCACTGAAATGATATTCTCAGTAATAAATGAATTCACTAAGATTGCAGAATACAAAACCAATCATTTGTGTATCTGGGCACATGCAATGAAAAACATAAAAATGAAATTAAGAAAACAATTCTTATTACAATAGCATCACAAAGAATAAAATACTGAGGAATAAATTTAACCAAGGAGGTATAAGATTAGTACACTGGAAACTACAAAATATTGTTGAAATAAAGAAAATCTAAATAATTGGAAAGACATCTTAAGTTCTTAGATTGTAAGATTTACTATTCTTAAGACAGCAATATTCTCCAAAACAATCTATAGATTTATTGCAATTGCTATCAAAATCCCAAAGACCATTTTTATAGAAATGAAGCTCATTTTAAAATTCTTGTGAAATTGCAAGGAGCCCTAAATAACCAAACCATCTTGAAAAGGAAAAACAAAATTGGAGGACTCACACTTCCTGATTTTGAAGCACACCACAAAGCTACTATAAGCAAGAGAGTATGGCATTGCCCTAAGGATAGACTTATGGACCAGTGGAATCAAATTGAGAATCCAAAGATAAACTCATATGCTTTGTGTCAATTGATTTTTCAACAAAGGCTCCAAGATCATTCTACAGAGGAAGAATATAGACCCTTAATCAAATATTGCTGCCACAGCTGGGTATCCACATTCAGAAGAATAAATTTGTATCCCTACTTCACATCCTATGCAAAAACTGATTCAAAATGGATTAAACACCTGAATATAAAAGGTAAAACAATGAAACACTTAGAAGAAAACACAGAAGCATTATGATTTGGATCTGAAAACTGATTCTTAAATATGACACCCAAAGCATAGGCAACAAAAGAAAAAAAATAGGAAAATTAAATTTAATCAGAATGAGAACTGTCTGTGCACAAAGTACACCATCCAGAAAGTGAAAAGAAACCTAGAGAAGAGAGAGTATTTACAAGCCGTTTACCCCAGAAGGACCTAGCAACCAGAGTATATATTGAAAAGTGTTACCGTTCAACAACATAGAGAAAAGTAACCCAAATTTAAAAATGGGCAAAAGTGAGCAAATTTTATTTTAAAATACTGGTGAAATATATTAAAACATGGAATTTTAAAGGATATATTATTATCAAACAACGTGAATGTCAAAAGTAATTCTTGAAAGAAAAAAATACGACATAAAATTACCTATCAGTAACATTAAGTCATTTTTAAAAGTCAGAAAAATGAGGTAGGAGAAAGGAGAATGGAAGTAAAGACACATGTAAATTCCCTGATCTTATAGAGGAAGAAATCAAGAGCTACTAAATTTTTCTAGATAATAATATGAATAAAATGTAGCTTCAAGTACATTTATAGAGTATCTGGTATCCACTAACTAGAGTTAAAAACAGAATGTTTAATTTACACATCACTAGAGAAAATAAGCATACAGAAATAGACCAATGCCCAAGGATAAATAATACAGGACACAATTATTGAAGCAGAAAGTATAATGCAAATTTTAGCATCATAGATTATATAACTAAACATAAATGAGCTAAATGATTTGATAAAATGGCAAAGTTCTCAAACTTGTTCAAAAACCAAAATCAAAATCAAACTCTGGTATCTTCAAAGACAGGAAAACACACACACAGACATACACACAGAGAAAATGAAAGTATATTTAAAGGGAAATTTTTTAAAAACTTTATTATCAAATTAACATGTTCATAGTTAAAATTTATAAAAAATATATAACTTATTTATGGAGAAATTATAACTAAAATATAGACAACAAAACTAATTAACCATTATAGTAAAATAAATATGGACTGAGAGTCATATGTAAAAGTGATATGTGAAATATCATTGTGTTTCTTGTTTTCACAGCTCAAATAGACCAAAAGTATAAGGAAATGAAGGATATAATATGGGCATTTAGTATCTTTGTGCTAAACTTCATAACATTTTTAGTTAGCTTCCAAGTAACACTAACAAATCATGCTCAATGGCCCAAAGTATAAAATCTCAATATACATACTAAAATATAAGATGTATGGCCTATATTTAAAAAATAAACATAATAGTAGAAAGAAAAGTAAATAACCCAATACTTCAAAGTTCTTTAAATGTATCCTAAATAATTACAGGTCAAGACGGAAATAAAACTCAAGAATATAGAGTATTTAACAATTAAAGACTATTTGAAAATAACACACAAAAACGTCATGGATTGAGGCCAAAGCTACAGAGACAAATTCAGAACTTTAAATGCTTTTATCATTAAATATGAAAGAAAGTCAAATAATAATTCTAAGCATTAAAATAATTGTTTTTTTGTTGTTCTTTTTTATCTGAGAAAAATAGAAGGTTGAAATAATAAAGCATCAATTAATGAAGTAGCAAGAGGATATTTAGTGAATTGATATGTTTTTAAACTTGATAAAATTATGCTAAATTTCCTCTGGAAACAGTTTATGAAACTGTCCTTCAAAGTATTGAGAACCATACTCTAGTAGTTATAAGACCTTAAAACAGGAGTTGGCAAATCAAGGCCGTGGGAAAAATCTAGATTGCCACCCGTTTTTTGTTTTTGTTTTTTTAGTAAAGTTTTATTGAGATGCACACATGCCCACTTGTTTACCAATGGTTTTTGTGCTATAATGGCAGAATTGAGTATTGTCAACAGAGTCTGTATGGTTCTCAAAAGCCTAAAATATTCATCATCTGGCCCTTTATAAAAAAAGTTTGCTGTTCCATTTCTTAATACAATAAGGAAAGCATGACACACCATGGAGAAGGGACATTTACTCAACAAACGATTTAGGGGAAATCTGCTATCTGGAAAATTTTTTTCAACAATATGGCAATGATTAAGTAAGTAATGATATACTTATGTGACTTACATTGTACAGATATTAATAGTACGCTTTCAGAGAATATTTAATGGCATGGTAACAATTACATGACATAATATTAAAATATATTAAAAAAGCAGGATCCAAAAATCACTAAGATCTAAAACGCATGTTAAAAGTGCAAACCTCCAAAGATATATAGTCATATAAAAGTATTTAATATTATGTAAATACTAAATATTTATTACCCCAAAATTTTACATGGAAATTAATTCCTGGTAACAGAATTCTGATTTATTTTCATTTTTTCCTATAATTCATTTTATATATTTCCTACTATGAAAATACATTTACTTAAATTTCTAAGAAAGGAAGCAAATGGAATTTATACAACTCAGTAGCAAAAAAAAAAAAAAAAAACCTCCCAAAATTCGATTAAAAAATGGACAAAGGAACTGAATAAACATTTTTCCAAAGAAAATAACCAACAGGTACTTTATAAAAGATGTTCAACATCACTAGTCATCAGGAAAATGCAAATCAAAACCATGGTAAGATACCATCTCACACCTGTTAGAATGACTACTGTCAAAAATATGAGAAGTAAGTGTTGGTAAGGTTGTGAAGAAAAGGAAACCTTTGTAAACTGCTAGTGGGAATGTAAGCTGATACAGCCACTATGGAAAACAGTATGCTGGTTCCTTGAGAAATTACAAATATAGCTACCATATGACCAAGCAATTCCACTTCTGGGTATATATCCACAGAAGAAATAACTATCTCAAAGAGATATCTTTTTCACCCCTATGTTCACTGCGGCATTATTTACAATAGCTAAGACATGGAAACAATCTAAGTGTCCCCTGAGAGATGCATTGATAAAGAAAATGTGGCATATACATACACAATGGAATATTTAGCTGTAAAAGAAGGAAATCTTGCCCTATGCAACAACATGGATGAATTCTGAGAGCATGAAGCTAAGTGAAACAAGTCAGAGAAATATAATTTATACTCTCACTTATTTGTGAAATCTAAAAAAAACCGATCCTATAGAAACAGAGAACAGACTGGTTGATGCCAGGGGCAGGATGTGGGGGTTGGGAGAAATGGGTGAAGGTGGTCATAGGATATAATTAATAAATTCTGGAGATATGACGCCCTGTAACACAGTGCATAAAGTGAACAATACTGCACTATATATTTGAAAACTGCTTAAGAGAGTAGATTTTTACAGTTCTCAGCAACAGCAAGAAAAAACTGTAACTGTGAGGTAATGGATGTATTAACTAACTTCACTGTTGTAATCACTTCACAATATATACATATATCACTGTACACCTTAAACATGTTATAATGTTATAACTCAATAATATAAATCAATGATATCTCAATAAAGTTGGGGGGAAGGAGGTAAATGTTATAAAATAGTTAAAGGCAAAAAAATATAGCCACAAACAACCTGGTGAAAATATAGCTGAATATTTAACCTATCTCAGGGAAATTCCATGGACAGAGGAGCCTGCCTGGTGGGCTACAGTTCATGGGGTCACAAAGAGTCGGACACAACTGAGTGACTAACACACTGACAGGATACCTGATGACTTCCTTTGTTCAGCAAGCAGTTTTTAGGCATAAAATCTACAGAAGAATTCACCAAAGACCATATGCATTTACATGGCTATACACATAAGTTAAAATTACAGATACTTCAGAACTACCACCAACACAACTGAAGGACCCCCTAAGGAAGATGATAGTCACTGCTCACCAAAGTGCAAGAGATGGCATGTGTGCAACTTGTAAAATTGTTTCTGGGGGATAATCTGGCAATAGATACCAAGAGTTTTAAATATGTTCATATTTGTTTAAAACCCAGTAAGTTTACCTCAAGGTAATAAGTTTCCTCTTACTCAAAGATTTATGTACAATAATACTTATCACAGGGTTAGTTATTTTTATAATAAAAATGATTAAAAACTGAAATGCCCCACAATAGATAATTTTTAACAAGATTCTGGAACATCCATATGTTTGAGTCTCGGGAAGTCCTACATGGAGATCTTACAATGATTCCCAGGAAAATGACATGATTAGATACTCTGATAAAAATACTAACTCTGAAAAGAAAAAAAACCCAAGATATAAAACTGGATGATTCCATATTTATCTAACCATCTGGAAGGAAATATACCAAAATACTAGCCAGGCTGATCTTTGTGTGTTGGGAATATGGTTTATTTAAATTTTCTTCTTTATATATATCTGCACTTTCTAAAGTTTCCCATGGACCATGAATTCATTTTCTAAGGAAAACAGCGGATGGTTCTTAAACAAAGAACACTCTGAGTTCTGCTCTGCAACAATAAGTCAGGAAGGTCAACATGAAAGGTTATTGTTTTGTCAAATCTTTAAGATTTGACCTTAAAGTGTTTCCCTTTCTGTGCTGAAATCAGTTACACTGAAACAGCTTAATCTTTTTGATCAATCAGTCACTGACATTTATTGAGCACCTACTAATCCCTGGCTCTTGGTTTGGACTGAAATTGTATGCTATTCCAAAAGTGTGTCACTTTCAAAATTACCCATCAAGGGGTATAATTTCAGGGTGGGTCAGAGGGTTTCAGAGGTCCCTGTACAATTCTAGAACCACTCACAACACTGAACACAATTCTCTGGCCCCTGAGTATCCCAGATCTCTCTCCTAGATTTTTTCATACAGGCATCAAGGAGCAGAGCTATAGGTTTCTGCTGTGACGGAGTATAATGATGCCTGTCAGAATGCACTCTTGCTCCCATTTTGGTGCCTCAGTATTCAGCTGCAGAGAAGTCCTCTAACATTACATACAGGTGTGCTCTGAGCACGTTTCAAGGTCTCTTTGTGATCTGATACAACTTGGTGGAAAGACAATGCTTCCCCTGATAAAGGATGTCCAGTCATTTTGGGGGGCAAATTTCTTTATAGGGCTGGGGTACCATTCACAGAACATAGGCAGGTCTGCAATTAAGCATTCCATCCAGTGCTTTCTGCTTCGGAAGTGACAGTTTAAGCATCACGAGGGCAAATCAGGTGCTAGGACTTCAAATGCCAGTTATCAAAGAGCACGTGGCAGCTAGAACAAACCTCTCTGAACAAGCCCACCTGACCCGGAGGGCACCACTCTTTCCTTGGTTAACAGACACACCAGATGGAAGAAACACAGAATTCTGTAACACATAGGTGTGTTCCTTTGCCTCCTAAGCTTTTGTCCTCCTAGTCTTTTCTGTGCCCTGCCATGGCCCTCTTCACTATAGTTGTGCTAGAAGCCTTGTGAGGAAGTCAGGCATAGAATCTCCAAACCTGGCAGGACTAGTCTCCAGGAATGTTTTCAGGTCCGACCTGAAAAGCGACCCTATGGACCATACAGTCCTTGAAATCCTCCAGGCCAGAATATTGGAGTGGGTAGCCTTCCCCTTCTCCACGGGATATTCCCATCCCAGGGATCAAAGCCAGGTCTCCTGCATTGCAGGCGGATTCTTTACTGTCTGAGCCATGAAGGAAGCCCAAGAATACTGGAGCTTATCCCTTCTCCAGCGGATCTTCCTAACCCAGGAATCGAACTAGGGCCTCCTGCATTGCAGGCAGATTCTTTACCAACTGAGCTTTCAGGGAAACCACTTTCAGCAGAAGTGAAGTGAAGTGAAGTGAAAGTTGCTCAGTCGTGTCCTACTCTTTGCGACCCAATGGACGATACAGTCCAGGGAATTCTCCAGGCCAGAATACTGGAGTGGGTAGCCTTTCCCTTCTTCAGGGAACTTCCCAACCCAGGGATCGAACCCAGGTCTCCCACATTGCAGGTGGATTCTTTACCAGCTGAGCTACAAGGAAAGCCCAAGAATACTGGAGTGAGTAGCTTATCCCTTCTCCAGCAGATCTTCCCAACCCAGGAATCGAACCAGGGTCTCCTGCATTGCAGGCGGATTCTTTACCAACTGAGCTATCAGGGAAGCCCTCATTTTCGGCAGAAGCCTTTGCAAAGGCTGTTCCTGTGTCACATGTTTTTGGGGGTGCTAAAGAGAACAGAATTCTCCAGGGTTCTGCTCAGTGCCTGGGATCCAGACACTGGTGTAATCTGAGTAATATGGGAGTCCCTCTTCCCAGTGCCAAGGTCCAGATTCCACGTGTGGTCTGGGCAGACTTTCACCTAAGTATGGCAACATGGTACCCCTAGATCTGTGTACAGACTTCAGAATTTAGTTGCTATTATTTAAAATCCCTTGCAATAGCTATGACAATAGGAAAGTTACCTAACTTTTCTGGGTTTTGGATTCCTTATCCATATAAAAGGGATTAAAAATAAACAAACAAACCCAGATTATTGGATAGTGTTAAATGAGATACTTTGTGTAATTTTAATGAACAACAAATTTTCACTGTGCTCAGTCATGTCTGACTCTTTGCAACCCTCTGGATTCCAGCCCACCAGGCTCCTCTGTCCATGGGATTTTCCAGGCAAGAATACTGGAGTGGGTTCCATGCCCTCCTCCAGGGGATCTTCTCGACCCAGGGATCAGACTCAAGTCTTTTTTGTGTCTTCTGCATTGGCAGGCGGATTCTTTACCACTGCGCCACCAGGGAAGCCCATCAAATACTCAATAAAGGGCAGCTTATAAAAAGAACAACCAGCTGACAATGCAACCAGTTTAGAACATTCCTTTCTCTCTGCATTCTCAGTTCCAGTATCAGCTAGCCCAGATCACACGAGTGGCCCCTTAGCCTCTAAAGTTTGGGGATTCTGAGGATCTCTAGGTAGACTGAATAAACCTAGAAATGCTGGAGAAAGGACTGGCGGGTTACAACAGGAAAATCTGAGCCTGCAGCGCCATCTAGCCCGTTTCATGGAGGTCCCCCTGCGCCCGTGCCTCCAACATGCTGGAGCATCTTTCTATTTTTTTTTTAATTTTTTTAAAGTATAATTACCAGAGCTTATGTTTCACAGTTAATGCTGTCAAGCCTTTTAAACTAATTGGTCTTTTATAGAAAATTTAACTGAAAATTAACACATCTTTTAATAACATTGCCTTAACTTTAATGGCACTTTGCCTTTCGTTTATAATTGCTCTAAAATTGTCATTTTCCATGTCATAGCTGCCATTTTTTATATTTGCTAGTTTTCATGGTGTAGATTTTTATTTTTAGTATTTTTCTTTCATGAGGGATGAGAACTATTTGATCTTTTTTTTTTTTTCCTATCCCAGCCCTGCCTGGCCTGATTATGACAGCGGTAGCGTGTTCTGAGCTCATCCATCATGCCTACAGTGGTGCTGGCTCACCTGCCACAGGGTGGACCATGGGCTACCTGTCTTCTTGTGGGCAGTCTGCTTGGTGACTCTGGAATGGAGTTCAAGGAGGAGAGCCACGGAGGAGGAATTTGTTTATGTAACTAACATCACAGGGCACTGGGCCGCCTGAGAACTCAGCCTTTTCCATAACGCACCTCAAGGGTTCAGCCCTTCATGCAAGTACAGTTAACAAAGTAAATCGTGTGGTTCCCTCTTCCAGAAGGTCCTATTCTCCAGTCTTAGCAACATATGTTCAGTTATTTCTGGCAAACAGAGAGGTCAGCTCTCTGCCTCACAAAGCTAACGATCCTCACCCTCAGCTGTAGTCCTCTGGCTTTTCAGGGTAGGTCTCCACACCCATTCACACTATTTTGTGTTCTTCACACTAGTTATCCCAATTTGCTATAATTCAGGTACCCACTGACACAATTATTGGCACCATGTATGACTACCACTAGAATGACAGTTCAAACCCCAAGAGGGCAAGGGACCTCACCTTTCTTCTTCCGGCAGATACTGGATCCTCAGCATGAACAACAGTGCCCAGGCTTTAGTAAGTCCCCAGAAATGTATTGATTCATAACACTAAATGCATATGGAGCTTGCCATGTGCTAAGCACTGCACTAAAACCTTTGACTGTGTGGATCACAACAAACTGTGGAAAATTCTTCAAGAGAAGGGAATATTAGACCACCTTGCTTGCCTCCTGAGAAGCCTGTATGCAGGTCAAGAAGCAACAGTTAGAACCAGACATGGAACAGTGGACTGGTTCCAAATTGGGAAAGGAGTACATCAGGGCTGTATATTGTCACCCTGCTTGTTTAACTTATATGCAGAGTACATCATGTGAAATGCTGGGCTGGATAAAGCACAAGCTGGAATCAAGATTGCTGGGAGAAATATCAATAACTTCAGATATTCAGATGACACCACCCTTATGGCAGAAAATGAAAAGGAACTGAAGAGGCTCTTGATGAAGGTGAAAGAGGAGAGTGAAAAAGTTGGCTTAAAACTCAACATTCAAAAAACTAAGGTCATGGCATTTGGTTCCATCACTTCATGGCAAATAGATGGGGAAACAATGGAAACAGTGGCTGACTTTATTTTGGGGGGCTCCAAAATCACTGCAGATGGTGATTGCAGCCATGAAATTAAAAGACGCTTGCTCCTTGGAGAAGGAAATGGCAACCCACTCCAGTATTCTTGCCTGGAGAACCCCATGGACAGAGGAGCCTGGGGGGCTACAGTCCACGGAGTCTCAAAGAGTCGGACATGACTGAGCGACTTAACTAACTAACTGCTCCTTAGAAGAAAAGCTATAACAAACCTAGACAGCTTATTAAAAAGCAGAGACTACTTTGCCAACAAAAGTCTGTCTAGTCAAAGACATGGTTTTTCCAGTAGGCATGTATGGATCTGAGAGTTGTACCATAAAGAAGGTTGACCACTGAAGAATTGATGCTTTTGAACTGCAGAGTTGGAGAAGACTCTTGAGAGTCCCTTGGATACTAAGGAGATCAAATTAATCAATCCTAAAGGAAATCAATCCTGAATACTCATTGGAAGGAAAGATGGTGAAACTGAAGCTCCAGTACTTTGGCTACCTGATGTGAAGAGCTGACTCATTCGAAAAGACTCTGATGTTGGGAAAGATGGAAGGCAAAAGGAAAAGGGGGCAACAGAGGATGAGATAGTTGAATGGCATCACCAACTCAATGGACATGAGTTTGAGCAAGCTCCAGGAGATGGTGAAGGGCAGGGAAGCCTGGCGTGCTGCAGTCCATGGGGTCACAGAGAGTCAGACATGACTGAGCGACTGAACAATGAACAAATCACTTCACAACCTTAGCTCATTCAATCATCTCAACAGTCCTATGAGCTGAGTGAGTGAGTGAAAGTTGCTCAGTTGTGTCTGACTGCGACCCCATGGACCATACAGTCCATGGAATTCTTCAGGCCAGGATACTGGAGTGGGTAGTCTTTCTCTTCTCCAGGGGATCTTCCCAACCCAGGGATCAAACCCAGGTATCCCACATTGCAGGTGGATTTTTTACCAGCTGAGCCACAAGGAAAGCCGTCCTATGAGGTAGGTACTATTTAGTAGTCCCATTTTAAAGATGAGAAAAATAAGACACAAAGAGGTTAAGGCTATGCAACCAGTAAGTGGCAGTGCTGGGATCCACATGCAAACAGTCTGGCTCCTGAGGCCCTGACTGTAATTTTTTTGTTTCTAGGACAGGTAACTCAGATTGAGGTGAGGCTAGGGGAAAGTAGGGGCTGTGTGAAAAAGAAATCTAAATATCCATGTGTCAGTTTCACCGAGAGGCTTCCTTTCATCTTTCACGTATGTATGAGCAACAAACTGGATGATTCTGAGAAATACATTTCTTGTGATCTTCTTCTCAGAGGCATATATCCATAAGTATACTTTTTCCCTCTCATCATGTGTTTCTGCTGTGGATTCACAGGAGAAAGCCAGGAGGGTATGTTGGTAACATCGCTATCTGTTCTGGTAATGCATGTGATGAATCAGAACATTGTTCTTTTTCACAAATGAAGCAGTAAGCAGCAGGAGTTGAGTTATAAGGGACAATATTCAGGGAATGTTTAGACACATGATTAAATGGCAATTTGGGGAGGAGTGCTAGAAAAAGGAGATCATAGACATCTAAAGAGATATGTGTGATGTTGTGATGTTGCTCATGAGCCAGTGCCTGAGATGGAAGTTTACCTCTGGCTTCTGCTGTTTGGATTCTCACTTTCTCGATTTATGTTCCAGTTACTGCCTTGGTACTAGATAATCTCCTGTTTTTTTCATAAATTACAATTGTGGTGGAAGGCTAAGAAATCAAAAGTAATCCGTTATCAGAAGGTCTAGATACAATTGGGTCTGTGGAACCTGATCCAATTTGAGGCCTCACTGTGGAACTTGCTTATCCCAGACAATGAAAAGAAAGCCTGGAATAAGTGGACAGGCATTCTGTTTTATGATTTGAGAAGTCACAACAGTAGATCAATTAAATAGGTGTTGCCTCAACACTTAAACCAGGTTGACTCACATCACTGCCTAAAATAATATTGTCCAAAATAATAATAATGAAGTGCTTTGTACAGTTCTGGACCCTCAATAAATTATGCTACTGCTGATCATTACAATGGCGTTACTAGATTCCTGACACCCGTTCTTTCCGGGCTGGAATTCAGAAATGCCTCTTTGCTAGCAGGCTGTTGTATTCACACACACCTGAGCCATGCTCTGTCAAACATTTCAGTTTGCATTTCAAAGGAGATTAGAGACAGATTTTTTAAAAATTTCACACTTTGATTTCTCAGCTGAGTTTCCAAGAACTGACTCACTAGTGCTGCTGTAGAGACAGTAATGCAACTCAAATCTAGGTGTGCTCCCCCTCCTACCCCATGGCCACCATGGGCCCCCTTGACTGTGTAGAGGTGAAGTTCTTGAGACCTGTCATTCCTTGCAACCAGGGCTGGTTTGCTGGGTGTGTGGCCTGCACTGTCACCCAACGTGCATGCTCAGAAGAGCCCCTCCTGTGGTTCAGGGCTCTGCTGTGTCATTCCTTGCAACCAGGGCTGGTTTGCTGGGTGTGTGGCCTGCACTGTCACCCAAAGTGCACACTCAGAAGAGCCCCTCATGTGGTTCAGGGCTCTGCTCCCATCATTTTGACATTCTCAGTAACTTATGAAAAAGTAGCCTTTCAAATTATGTAGCCGGTCTCACCTGGAATATCCTGCCTGTCTGATCTGTAGGAAAAATTTTGTAAATTTGGATTTTTAAGAAAAAATTTGGATCAAGTATTTTATAGTTCTGAAAAAAATCTACTATAAACGGTTTCATCGTCTTTTTGTGAGAACAGTCTTCTGAAATCTGTCTGATTAGGGTCAGAAGTAAAATGAAACTTCTGAGGAGTTACCAAAATCTGCTTGGTAACTGGATGTGGAGACTGCATGGCCTGTTACAGAGAATATGGCACCGTAATGAGCATATCCTGCTGCTTCCATCAGGCCCTCTGGCCAGCTTGGGGAGTTTGCCCAAATGGGGCCCAACATCACTGGCAGGTAGAAAGATGAGGCTCAGTATGCTCACCCCATCAGAAAGGTCATGAGCCCTGGGAAACCACGATGGCCTTCTCCAGGGACCGCTTGCTGTCTCTCCTCCTTGGCTTGGCAAGCGGTGAGATGGCATGAAGCCCAGTCGACCTTAATTCAGATGAATGTTGTTTCATGTTTATTTTTAAATGCATAATTCTGATTTTTTACTAAGATATGCTTGTAGTTGGACCACATTCAGGAATATAGAATAACTTAAATTAGTCTTAAAAAGCTTTATGATTTTTCTTTCCTCAAATAGAGGTCCTTCTGGGATTAGCTTTAATGAATAGATGAGAATAATGCATAATTAGCACATCAGTTGTTTAACACATGCAGGAGAATAGCCTTCTTAAGCACTTGAAGAAATGTATGTATATAAAAACTCTCTGGGCTGTGTTTACGGTTTTAATGAGTTCAATAAAACTCTTTTTTGTGTATGTGTGTGGATTCTCCAAAGGTCAGTTTTTATCTAGCTATGTCTGTATTTTTACAAATGGTGAAGTTGAAAATTCCAAAAAGAAGACTTTTCTATATAACAAATAAAGCCACTCAGTCGGAACAGTTTATAATCCCCATTCTAGTCTGCTTTGCCTTTTGTAGTTCAAGATGGTTTCTTTAAGATGGTACCTTTTTTTTTTTTTTAATTTAGATATGCTGGGTCTTAATTGTGATATGTGGGATCTTTAGTTGCTGCATGAGAACTCTGAGTTGTGACCTGAGAGAGCTAGTTCCCTGACCAGGAATCGAACCTAGGACCCCCAGCATTGGGAGGGCAGAGTTGAAGCCACAGGACCACGAGGGAAGTCCCAAGATGGGACCTACTTTTTGTCATTTGATTCTGGTCTCACAAGTGAAAACACAAATGCCTTGATTGTTTGATGTACATCAAGTTATAAAAGAAACCGAAGATGCTCTGGATCCCTCGGCCAGCCCACCCTCCTCTCTCTGCCACCAGTCCACTCCTACCCTGTGGCAGAGTCCCGGCCAGGCCTTGCCTCACACCCACTCCTCTCCCAGAACTCTGTCTCCATGACTGACAGTGACCTAGGAGTCATCCTTGACACTCTGACACTCTGTCCCCTTCTGCCTCTTGCTCACATTCAGTCTGTTCCCAAGTCCTACAGATTTTGCTGACAAACACCACTCAGACGCATCCACCTCCCTCCAGCTCTGCGGGCTCTATCCTACTGCACAGGGCAGGACAGCCCCTTCCTCAGACTTCCTGGGGCCATCCTGCCTCCTGAGCCAGCCTCCACGCACCTGCCTGGGCAGTCCCCCAAGACATAAACCTGATCACGTCACTTGCCAACTTAAAGCCCTTCAGTGCCTCTTCACTGCTGTTAAGAAAAAGACCAAAAACATGGAGAGGGGCTTTGAGGTCCTATGGGTCCAGCTCTGCCTTCCCCTCTCTTTCGCCCCCTCAGGCCCTGTCACCCAGGCTTTCCCATCTCCTGTGAGCCCAGCAGGCTCCCCTCTCCCTAGCAGGTCTTTCCCTTCGCTGTCCTTCTTTGGGGGGTACTCTTCCCCACAAAAGCTCCCCTCTCCACTGTTCAGACCTTGACATAAAATACATATTCTTTCTTTGGGGAAATCTTTCTCTAGTTCTGAGACTGGGTCAAGTGCTCACCTATATTTACTCACAAGCTTCCTTGCACTTTCAAGAATTTATAATCAGGTGTTTACCTGTGTACTAGTTAGATTAACAACAGCATCTCCTACCAGATGGCGAGTTTGCATGGTTCTGCTCTCCAGTGTAGCTCAAGCTCCAGCCCATGCCCCTTATGCACTGGAGGCACCCCATCCCCAACCCCTATGTCCCCCACTTACTGCGCTCATGAGCGAATCCAGGACGCTGACGGCGAATGCTGTCCCACATGCAAACGGCTGCGTGAGGTACAGTTCTGTGTCAGGGTCATCGTCATCGTCTTGGTCCAAAAACTGAACATTAGTATCGTTCACTAGGAAGAGCATGAAGTAGGAATTAGCTTGAAAAACTACATGTGGGCAGTAAAGTCAGAGAGAGAACAGGCTACAGGTTTAGAAACACTGAGGTCGCTGAAAAGGAAAGAAAAGCATTGGAGAAGCTGTCGATGGAGCTCGGGGTAGGGGTCAGTGGGACTCAATGGACAGCTCTGAGGTGCTGATGCAAGGTTCCCAGACCTGGAGAGCAGAGACATCAAGTGGACATGCTCCACGGCAAGCTGGTGGAGCCAGGGTGCACTGGCTTTGGTCAATTCTTTGGTATAGCTTTAGGATCATGACGAAAAACACGTTGAAGTGTTTTTTGGTAGCCAAGTCCTTTGAGACATGGATATCTTTCAAGGATGAGGAGCCATGAGGAGCCATGCTGGGATGGAAAGTTTAGCCACAAGGAAAAGTAAGCCATCTAGGTTAGGAGCATAGCAAAGGCAACGAGCAAGGAATCCACCCTCAGGCACCACTATGCCTCAGGTGTGGATCTGGGCAGGGCCTGGTGTCCAGCCCTGAATCCAGGTCCACATCCAACAGATGCTGTTCAGTATAAAGGCGACTCCAGGTGGGAGGTACCCTGGCTGTCTCGGGCTGTGGCTGAGATTTGCTCTGCATCCCAAGGCGCATAGGGACGCCCACGTTCTCCCTTTCCCCTTCTAAACAGCTCAATCTTTTACGTGCTTCAGCTCAAGCAGACACAGCATTTGATGCTGTATTTCATTTCCATCTGAGGATTCCTCAAGAACTGCTCTGGCATGCACGTGCAGACTGATTGGTTGTGTCACCGAGACGTCTTTAACTTATTAAAAATTAAATGACAAATTAATTTCCATTCCCATCTTGGCTTCAGAAATGATCAGTTTTGCAGAGCAAGTAATGGGGAGGGGGAGGGTGTGAGGTGGGGAAGGAGATGAGCACTCGTGATTTCTGGAATAATTATCATGCTTTTAGGAAAAGAATAGATGAGGTTTCCTTTTTCTGAATCCTTTCTAAAGCTAATTCTCTTTTCTAGAGTTATTGTTTTAATTTTTTTTTTTCCAAAAGGAACTTCTGAGAGAACTTTCCTTTTTTTTTAAACTTTTGTTTGTTTATCATATGAAGCAGAATAAATGATAATAGGATAAAAGGCTGGGCATGGGATTATTTTTAAATGACACCATCCTGTTTCCCTGGAGAAAGATCCTAATGGGGAAAAATTTTTGCTCTCTGTTCTTCCAAAGTTTATCATGTCTGGCTCCCCATTGTCTTAGCAGCACTTAAGTTACAGGCTTGTGAAAATGCAAAATCCAGGATCTAGCAAGTGAACTCTGAATTCAGCCTTTGTCACTAATTCTCTTGAGCAAAGCATTTTATCATTCTGCACCTTAGTTTCTTAGTTTCTGGGGGGACTATTAGCAACTTTCCTGATAGGCTGTTAGGAGGTTCCTATGAGATTCTCCTTGGTGAGCCCAGTTCAGCATTTTGATAAAGAGTGGCCTTTCTTGTGATCTCATGAAATTATGAAAATTCCCAGCCTCCCTCCGCCCCTCTCAGAAGACACAAGGAAGGCCTTGCTCAAGGATCCTACCAGCGTCATATGGAAGCATTTCCTTTCCTCCTGCCATTTAGCCAGAAGTATGTTGTGGGTCACAGTTTAGAAGACTAAACTGCTTTGTGAATGGGAAAATATGAACTTGGAACAAGATGCAGAGGGATGCGGTTTTAATTATTAGAGCTGAGGAGGGCATGTGCATGGACCCTCCTTAAAGGATCTGTTGGTTACCTCTTTTCAAGATGATGGGGAGGGTTTGGTTCTAGACCTGGCAGACGACTGGAGATTGTCAGCTAGTTAAGGATTCAAATCTTGGGGAAAAAACTCCGGGGCACAAGCCCAGGTTCAATATCCCAGGCACCATTCTGGGTTACCTAGCCAGTGTTACCTGAAACCTATTTCACAGAACAATAATTATGTGGGTGCTAAGAGATGAAAACAATCACCCCCAAGAGTTGGTAATCAAATACAACTGAGAAATGGATTAAAGAGCTTCGAACAGATTTCCTTCATGTGGACCTTCTAGAACCCTTTGACCTGCTAACATCAATTGGGACTCTTCAAGTACACAAAGACTGGGATACAATACCCAGTTTAACGAGTTTGTTTGACGTTGGCACCTTTTGTGTTTTGGAACCTGGCCTGGTGCAATGCAAAGACATCTCAGAATAAGTAGGTAGACAGTAAATATTTGTGGGGATAAGGAAGGTGAGGTGGTCAGAGGATGATGGTCTAACTGCCAAAAGTGGTAAGCCCAGTAGAAAAACTGGTCTTAAGGCAGAGGGTGAAGGTGATGTGAACACATGGAAGGTTCTCTGAGTTCATAAAAGAAATCTGGTAAGGGACAAAGCCTTTAGGGTACTCAATTATGCTAACTGAATACTTGAATTGTTGGACAGATTGGGGGTATCAAACCTTTTCTTTTCTACTAGTCGCAAATCAAGATATTCCAGTTATTTGGCAGCGCATGAATTTCAAACAGACAAATTCCTGGCAATGATGATTTTGAAACACTGCTGAATTTTTCTGAGACAGAGATGTCTGCATGAATTTTCCACCCAGAGGTCTGGGCCACACAAGCTCCCTGGGTCTCTTACCTAAGGTTCTGAGAAGAGCAACCCACCCCTAGGCTTTTAACCAACTTCTCTAAACATGAAAAAGACACCTGTCCTACTGTTAGAAACATAAAATAGTGTGCTGCTCCTTGACCTGAGTGAATTTGTCCTGAAAAATAGCTCCATCGACAATAATACAGTGCTGAATGGTGGACAATTTATTCCTTTGTTTCCAGACACTTGGCAAGCAAGATTACTGTGTTAAAAGCCTGCTCTCTTATTTTGAAATATATTTTGGGGCCAAGAAAATGGCATGTGAGTTTCATTTGTGAGCCATTTGAAGGCAGGTGCTCCCTACCTCTCAATTCACCCTCCACTGAACAGCACTTGCTGTCTTTATCTAGAAGATCAATCCCTAGTTCTGAGACCTGCTGCTGATGGGTGCTTTTCATTGAGTTATTAACCAAGTCATAGGGAATTGTGGAAAAGTTTGACAAATGCCGTCATGACCAGAGCCCTTCATCTTCTAGATGAGTCCTCTCTGGATCTCCCAGAGAGGACTCTAGGCCAGTGGGGTGGGGGTCAGAGTGCAGGGCTGGGCCTTGGTGACTGCTAACCTCATCCTCTGCATCCTTTCTTAAGACCTGGCTTTAGTAAGAAAGGGTCCCCTAGGAGCTCGCTGCTTTTATGGCTTCAGAAACCAGAGCTTCTGAGAAAGGGCCAAGTAGGGGGAAAAAAAAAGGCAAATAAAGTCAGAATAAAGGAAAATAAACAGCTGGAGGGAAGGCACCATCTTAGATTTCTTATCTTAAAATTTTTATATTTCTCCTTTGACTTCCTCTGAGAGTTGCGAAGACATGTCAGTCAAACTGACAGTGTGTTGGAAGAGGAAAAGAAGGGAGAAGGTGGGAGGAGGAGCAGGGGGACACATAGGGGAAAAAAAAAAAAAAAAGCCCAAGCTAAAGGAAATGAATTAGAGCAAAGATGCTTTGGAAACAACTGCCAGGTCAGATGGGTGTGATCAAAGGTTTACTGATGCTGTGTGGGGAAAAAAATCATTAAGAAAGGCCAGAACAAGACAGTCGATTCCAACCAGAGCCACAAATAAAACACATTCAAAGCAGTGCCATGGGGTAGCCGTTCTGCTACAGCCGGTGAAATAAAAAACAAGCTGGTGATAGTCGGAAACACCAACCACAAACAAAAGGAGATACTGATGTGAAAGAAAACAGTGCTTCTTACCCAGTTCGGTTATCATTAGAATGTGCGTCCCACTGTTTTTTTCCTGATTGACTGATACCAAAGGCAACTTGCCAGGTTTAGCTAATTGGATACAGCATTTAGGGTTGGGGAAAGGGAGTGGAGGAAAGTACAGAAAAAGAAAAGAGTGAGGGAATAACAGAGAAAGCATTCTGAAGTAAAGGGACCCAGGACCGTAGATAGTTAAGTGTTTATCTTCGGGGGAAGAGACCTTGTATCAGTTTTGCAAATTCACAAATAATAGCAGGAAATGCCACAGCCAGGTTAAAAGCTGGATCCCACCGGTCAATGATCATGGCCCTCAAAACCCTGTCATTTTTTTTTTTTGGACCAGGGTGACAGTCACTGAAAATGCCTTTTAGCTGAAGAGTTTAACTAGAATATATTAAATGTAAATTTATCACACATCAGGCCAGTGTTTCTATGCAGTTCTCAAAATGGGATTGGCTTAGACCTGAGGCTTTGTCCCGCAGGGGAGGGAACTCCCACAGATGCTTTCAATGAGAATCACTGGGCAAAAACCCTTGGACTATACCTATCCTCCCTTCCTCCCCATTCCGGAATGTATGCCTCAGTCTCCAACCCATCACCTCATGCCCCTTTGCAAACAGTGACCAGCACGCAGGAAACTGTCTATTCATCTCAGAGGAAAGATAGATCAGTTTTCCTCTGGGTCATCTGCCATAGTTCTACCCATACTCTTCTCCAGTCTTCCCCTACTCCCCCCAGAAAATACACCATTAGAGCCTACCACAGTGACAGAGCTAAGAGACAGGCCAGCCTCCTCATATCCTGCATGGTTGGAAGAGAGGACCAGAAAAATCCACCCAAAGCTGACGTTCACTCCTACCTAGTTCAGTGATGATGGGGATGTTGACACCAGTCGTGATGGAGGGCTGGCGTAACATCCCATGTACCGGGCTGTTATCTGGGGAGGATCGGTCCATTCCTGGAGGTGTGAACCCTAGTGGGAAGAAAAGAGAGGAAAGGAAAAAATAAAAAATGTGCAGAACTTGGAAATAGTGAGAGTACAGTGTATATACACAGTAAAAAAAAAAAAAAAAAAGTATTATTTATAGGTTAAAAATTAACACTCCAAGAATAAACTCTGATGAGTTGTTTTCAAAAGAACAAAGTATGAGACCATTATAAATAATTCTAACCCACATTGACAGATCCCTAAAAACCAGTCTCTACACCTGTTATTGATCTTGCTCACAGATTTCTGTTCCCTCCACACAGATTGCACCTCTGTGCTTCTGAGAAGTTAGACATGACCATGTGACACAGGAAATGCTCTGGCCCATGAAAAACAAGCAGAACAATGCATATCATCACTTCTGGTACAAGTATTTGACTTGCCATCCTTCTCCCCAGGCTGTGGCAACAGTGAGAATTGTGGGTTACCATGGAGATGAAGGCTGGGCAGCAACCCTGGAAAATAACCCAGACACACAAAGCATTCTGAGTGAAAAATCAATCTGTTGCTTTAAGCCACCGAGATTTGTTTTGTTGATGTTTGTGCTGTGGTTGTTACCACAGCATATCTTAACCTATCCTGACTGTTATCTTAAACCAATTGATTACTTCTTCTCTTGCCAGTAAGTGACTTAAACCTGGGTTCTGGCCAAGAGAAAGTGGGAGGAAATCTGCCTGGGGCCTTTAGGAAGTCTTTCCTTGCCCTTAAAAAGAATCACATGAGAAGAGATTCTCTTTTATCCACTGGGCATTGCTTCTGTGCCTGTAGTGAGGGGAACTGTAGCAGCCACCTTGTAACTTGGGTGGGAACTAGCCAAGGACAAGCCAGCTTAATGAGCTGGCTGAAGCCAGTGATAAAAAGTTTGAAGGACAGGAATAATTTTCCTTAGTGCCTGAATTAACCAGCCCTAGAACCAAAACCAACTGATCTCAGGATTTCTTTACTACATGAGATTTTATACACTTATAAATGAGATTATAATATAAAATGAATAATATATATAAAGAGATTTCATATATATTATATACATAATAATGAGATTGCTGTTGTTGTTCAGTTGCTAAGTCATGTCTGACTGTTTGTGACCCCATGGACTGCAGCACACCAGGCTTCCCTGTCCTCCACTGTTTTCTGGAATTTGCTCAAAATTCATGTCCATTGAGTCAGTGATGCTATCTAACCATTTCATCCTCTGCTGCCCCCTTCTCCTTTTGCCTTCAATCTTTCCCAGCGTCAGGGTCTTTTCCAATGAGTCAACTCTTCACATCAGGTGGCCTAAGTACTGGAGCTTCAGCTTCAGCATCAATCCTGCCAAAGAATATTCAGGGATGATTTCCTTTAGGGTTGACTGGTTTGATCTCTAGTTGTCCAACAGACTCTCAAGAGTCTTCTTCAGCACTACAATTTGAAAGCATCAATTGTTTGGCACTCAGCCTTCTATATGCTCCAACATCTATACATGACTACTGAAAAAACTATAGCTTTGATTATACAGACCTTTGTCAGAAAAGTGATGTCTCTGTTTTCAATATGCTGTATAGGTTTGTCATAGCTTTCCTTCCAAGGAGCAAGTGTTTTTTAATCTCATGGCTACAGTCACCGTCCACAGTGATTTTGGATCCCAAGAAAATAAACTCTGTCACTGCTTCCACTTTTTCCTCTTCTATTTGCCATGAAGTAATGGGGACAGATGCTGTGATCTCAGTTTTTTAAAATGTTGAGTTAAACAATGATATTTTATGTGTGTATAGTTATGTACTTTGTATTATGTATTAAATATTTACGTATCTACACACATACACAGCTTCCTAGGTGGCACAAATGGTAAAGAATTCCCCTGCCAATACAAGAGCTACAGGTTTGATTCCTGGTCAGGATGACCCCCTAGAGGAGGAAATGGCAACCTACTGCAGGATTCTTCCTGGGAGAATCCCATGGACAGAGGAGAACTGGCAGGGTACAGTCCACAGGGTTGCAGAGAGTCGGACATGACTGAGCATCTGAGCACACATACACAATATATGTGTATATATATATATTTCCCCCTTTTGTTTAAGCCATACTGAAGACTTTACTTGCAACTGAAATAGTCTTGATTGATGCATATGCTACCTATTTAGAGTGGACCCTTGAACTTCCCAGTGTGCCTGACACAGACTTCACATGGTAGAACGTAGATGTGGGCACAGTAAACAGGAGAGTGGCCTACTTGGTTTCTGATTTTTGCAGTTTTGGCTTCTTTGGGTTTCAGACTGAAATCTCAATACATATTAGATTGAGTTTGGCCCAACCATATCTTCAATTTAGGGAGGGTGGGAAACCATCCCAGCTAGGCCAAATGGCTGCCTCTTTAAGGATGTACGTAACCATACAGACATGAGACATTTATTTTCTTCATACACTCATTTGGTGAAAATTAATTTTACCAAGTGAAGCATGTAGTAAGTGGCACCCCCAGCACTATGCCAGCCACCATACCCACCTTCCTCCTCCACCTTATAGAACAGGCAGACAGAAGTTCACATTCACTTTATCTTCTCTGCCCTTGGTGGATGGCTACCTCAGCTTATCAATGGATTAGGGAATTACAAAGTCACTTGCTAATTTTCCAAGAACAAAATTTCAAAGATGATGTGACCCGGTTCCTTACTTACTCAGGAATGTGACAAGACTGGGTTGATTTTGGCATTAAGGTATGTGTAAACCTTCATCTACCAGAAATGAAATGACAAGTGCATGTAATTGCCTGTTGTTTTGGAAGTGCATCCTGCATGAGATGCCAGAAAAATATAAAAGAGTTTTACTATTTTCTGCTCTCCTGTATATAAATATCATCCAACTGAGTGCCAAACTTTCAGAAAGAAAAAAAAAAGTTCCATTTACCATTCACTCCCTGATTGCACTTAATTTTATTCTTTATATTGATACACTGTGCACAGGTAAGTAATTTGAATGACAATATAGGGTCCGTCTTTCTAAGCTTTGGAAAGTGTGTGTTTTCAGCCATCCACATAACCAAGAACATGCAATTGAAATGCTACCTGTTTTCTTCCCCTAGAATAGTGAAGGGGAAAACGAAACTGTTCTCATCAGAAGTTTCATTCAAAAGCATGAAAAACTGCAAGTGACAGCTGTGCAGATTCAGTGGATGTGACGTTTTTGAATTTCTTCAACTTGACAAGTAAACACCTTAAATCGGTAATGCTATATGCATAATACATGGCCTGTATTTTGACATCCATCATCAAATGCTGACTTGAGAAAATACGGGTTTGTACATCAAGGAATAGCACCCATAAAACAGGGAGAAATGCAGGTCACACGGTATTAGGAAAACTGTATTTCATTACAGAACCTGCAACAAACCAAAGCATCCTTTTATTTCATCTTATTTAAAGATTCCATTTTCAGCTGTGAAAAGACTCAATTCCTTTGCATGAAACCTTCATTTAGAAATGACATGCTTGCCTCTTAGGCTTCTTTCATTTTGCTTTCATATTCCATTTTCCCCTTCAGTCACCAAGCCTGGTTCCATTAGCATCTGCAACTGACAAACTATGGTGGATGTCCAAAGACATCTCTCCATTAAAGGTCTTTTTCTCTCCTACACGTGACCCCAAGAATGAGGTGCTTTTGTTGGAAAGAAAACTTCAACAATGATAATGTCACTTATTATTTGATACTTTCATAGCCACACGTTTTTACAAGCAAAAGGCAAAGACAAAAGAAATAGATTTAATTCAATTTTTTAACCCTTCCTGGAGAGTTGTGTTAAAGAGGAACAGAATGTATCAGCATTGTTTCTTTCTTAGAGATTCTAATACAGGAAAATTGTGGCTTGATGGCAGGATTGACCCAGATTCCTGAAGTGACCTTGAAGAGAATAGAAAATCAGGCACTTTCCTTCCAAAGGGATGAGTGAATTTGGCCTTTGGTATCATTTGTTGGCAGCTACCCTACTCATCATAGCAGCTGTTGATAAAGGTGCAAGTCTAAATTGTATCCAGTTCTCTGATTGTCTTGCTCCTCATTCCCTTGCTTGCTGCAGCGGACAAAGTCTTTGGTTGAACTTTAAGGCCCTCTGCATCAAGCAGTGCTCTGGTCCTACGTGTGTAAGTCCTTGCACAGGGACCCTGATCTACAACTAAAGGATAGTGAAACTGGGAAATGTTCCTACCATTCGTTGAACTAACACTCAGGAAGTTAATTTTAGAAACACACTCATTTTGCCAGAAGAGATGATGAGGAATGTTGGCACTGGATAGATAGAATGAAAAGTTCTCAATCAGGAAAAGATTCAAGTTAAGTAACCACAGCCATAGCCCAAGTTCTTACCAAGACGGCCTCCTGGTTCTTTAGATGTGTTCCCACTTCTCTCTCTTAAGTGTGGACATAAGAGGCAGGTTCTGGGCCAAAGATAACTTTAAAGACTACCTGATCTCCTTACATTCAAAGATCTGCCCCGTTTCAAGCTTCAGGGGCAGATATGACGGGCGTACATTACTTGTTCTATTTCTTTGACATCAAGTAGAAATGGGCCCAACTTTGCCCTCTGCCAAGCATGCTTACTCCATATGCTATAGCAGAACTTTAAGTTAAAGCCTGAATTTTCTATATATTTAAGCATCCCAGATTATCTACAAATTGCCTAGCCCACAGAGAAGGAATGGAGTGCAATAGTTAAGAGCATGTGCATTGGAGTCAGATGTCTTAGGTTTAAATTCTGTCTCACCTACTGATAAGAAATATAACCACAAATATAGCACAGACTCTCCAAACCTCTGTATCTTTGTCTAAATTGGAATTACAGGGCAGTTGTGAGAATAAGATGAAATAGTATGTTCAAAGCATCTAGTACAATGTCTGGTATGAAGCAAAAACTTGAAAATGTTGACTACCAATGTTAATATTTTACCAAGTACTCAGTAAATATCTGTGGCAAGGAACAGCTTTCATTGCTTCCCCCTTCCCTATGGATAAAGAATTGAAGTAGCTTTTGGTAGAGATTTTTTTAAAAAGAATTTTCACATTGAGAAAATCCTGAAAAATTAATAGGAAGGCATTAGTAGTGTGGACATATTCTAGTAAAAATAATCAGATCAATTCAGTGATTAAAAATATGGCCTAAAATATTTAAGGAAGGAGTATTTTGGATATCAGATGGCTAAGATTTTTTTTAGTATGTTGAAAGACTGGTGTCCAGTCTCATGAAAGAAAGCTTTTTAATTCATTATAGCAACTGCAAGGTCTCTGGAGTCTTCTGTTTTCTAGACTTAATTTCCACTTCCTCTATTTATTTAAGGATGTAAGCTTTCCTATTTTGCTTCTTGGGCCTTTGAAATGGTTTTCACTACTCTCTACATTCTTTTCCAACATTTGTGTTCTCAATCACATAGACCACTGTTGGGCTCAGCTCAACAAAATCTGTAGTGCTTGATGTTCTTTTCATGACTGGTTATTCATTGGTGAGCAGCACTTGGTTTGTATCAGGGAAGCTACTGGAAGATTAATTGGCCTCTAGTTAAATATGACAAGGGCATTTCTGTTTGGATGGCTTCACATGAAAGAATTTAATACCAACACTTGGCCTATGCCCAAAGGGTTCAAGAAGAGACTCGGTAATAGCAAGATTATTAAGGTTTCATTTTTTAAAGTAACTGTTTTGGGTACTTTCTGCATGCATGCATACAGACGCAGTATCCAAGGAGCATCCATGGTTATAAGCAATGACAGGCTGTGACTCAGATAAGATCTACCAGAGAGAATGGCTAGAAAAGGGTTCCAGGGTAACGAAGTTGTGAGTACATTCAAAAATGAGAAAGACTCAATGTCGTATTCCTTATAGAACTCAAAGCAAAGGCAAGAATGTTCTAGATCTAGACTAAGATAACTGAGACTGAAGAAGCCAGGCTTAAATAGAACTTTAAGGAAAAAATAGTAAAATCCAACACTTACTGAGTGTTCAGTATGTACCCAAACCTGCTCATGTTTTAACTTTAGTTCTTATCAACATCCTATCCCTATAGACTGGGATTATAAAATGTAGCTCAGTCAGTAAAGAGTCTGCTTGCAATGCAGGAGACTCAGGTTCAATCTCTGGCCCAGGAAGATCCCCTGGAGAAGGAAATGACACCCATCCCAGTATTCTTGCCTGGAGAATCCCATGGACAGAGGAGCCTGGCAGGCTACAGTCCATGGGGTCGTAAGAGTCAGACACGACTTAGTGACTGAAACACCATGTACCAAAACTTGCTCGTTTTAACTTTAGTTCTTACACCATCCTATGTAGACAGTGCTGTATTACAGATGAGGAGATTGAAGAACAGTGAGTTAAGCAACTTGCCCCAGAGGATACATCTAGGCCTAAACAGATCTAAATCTGAAACTAGGTAAATGGACTCCAGGGCCTCCTCTAATGGAGGCCATGGCATATTCTTTCTTATTATGCACCAAAGCTGAGCTAAGGGTTTTTTTCACAGGCCACCTCATTTATTCCTCATAACAACCCTATAAGTACAGGAACTGCTAATATTACCATTTCGCATATGAGGAAAATAAGATTCAGAGAAGTCGGATAATTTCCTTCAGCATCCCAGCGGGTAAGTGGCACATCTAGGGGGCTACAGCCAGACAGTCTGACTTCAGAGACCAAGGATCAACCTGCTCCGTGCTGCCTTCCCTCCATGTGTGATGGCCTCTACTTCTGTGACGGTCTCTCTCTCACGTGCCGAGCTTGGCAGGCAAGTTGGAGGCCTGAGCCAGTCTTACTCTTTTATTGTTTTCACTTTTAAACAATAGCAGATAACAGCTGGGACCCATTGCAGTTACGCTTAACTTGCTTTGGTATGGTAGCATGCACAACTCAGTACATATAATAAATGCTTTATTACAGTACTTTTCCGTGGGGGAAAACACAAAGTACTGTCTAAATCTTCCCTGGTTAAATCCCCAAGCTTTTCCAGGGAGAGAGGGAGATGGAAATTCTTATAAATCACCTCCCCTAAAATAGATGGAGAAAGGAAGGTAAGTGCCTCCCCCGCCCCCATAGATTTAACATAAAGGAATTGGTTCAAATGGTGGGGCAAATTATCTTTTATTGTGTGCATATAAATGATGGTTAGAAATCCATATGCTACGTTAAACTAGGGAAATAAATTAGGCAGAGTCATCTAGGTTTGCTGAGACAGGTATTCAATATGAAGTTGTAAAAGGGAAAGATCACCATTAAAAATGATCTATAAAGACATGTTAAAATCAAGAGAAACATCTCATATTACATCATCTAGGAGATGAATTAAATTTCCTGTTAATGCCAGGGGGAAAAAAAAACCCAAAGCCAAATGTCAGATGAAGTGAAGATCAATAAAAATATTTTGATAAGTAAATGCAACAATGCTATTTAACACATGATTGGCAACCGCTGAAACATAAATTATCCAAATTTCCCATTGCTGCTTATGGGAAAATTATGCAGATTAGAACTTGATTAGGCTTATATCATGAGACTCAATTTGGACTTTTAATCTATTAAGCTCCAATAAATGAGGCATCTGAATAGCTCCCCTGAGCAAGTACAGTAATAGCCACAGCAGTCATTTTTGCAGTATGTATTCCAACAAATTCTTCAGCAGCTGAAGTAAAGAAAATTCTGTATATAGAAGCATGATTGCTTTTTAACTTGTGGGGGAAAAGTCCACATGCATAGGCTGATTGAGAATTAGATTTTTTTTAGAAAAGTCTGCAAGAGAAATCTGGCCAAGGGAAAACCCCAGTTGAACCTTGTAATATTTTTTCATCGTTGTTTTCAGTGACTTTCCACAAAGTTGGAGTCCTGAGTCATGACAGCCAGGAGCTGACCAGTGTTGACTCAATAAAAAATGATTATTTGTCAAGGCAGCAACTTCTCCTGATGCTGGCCATAGGCTACTCTGACCACTCCACTTAGAAGCAGAAGGTGGTGCTGGCCCCCAACAGGTTACTGGAAGTCAATGCTGGGGAAGAAGGGGGATGAGAACAACCTTGCTAATTTCAACTGTGGTATTTCTGCTTTATTCCAAGAAACTCATGAGCTTGGAGCTGATAATTGTTCCCTACCTAGAGCCTAAAGTCAAAGTTTTATAAATTACATTAATAGAGAGCTCTGAGGAACCCTAGCTACACCAGTTGGGTCTCTTTTTGCCTCTTTGCCAATCACTCTGTTAGAGATAGAAGAACTTTGGAAACCCTCTAATCATTACTTACATTTACAGATGAAGAACACTGAGGCTCAGAATAGAGAAGTCGCTAAGTCCAAGGTCACGGCCCAGTTGGTGGCAGAGCCAGAATAGCTGATTTTGTTGTTACTTGCTCCCTTTAAACCTTTTCTCTACATGAGGAACCTATTCCACAGTGTTTGGTTTGTGTGTTGTGGTAGTGGTGGTGGTGATAGGGTGTGTGTGGAAACTCTACCCCCACCCTGTTCACAACAGTGCCAACAGGAAGCCAGGCAGTCTGACTCCAAGGGCCAGCAAGATCGACTGCATCATCCTGGACACATGGCTGGTCTCCAAGCTGGGGCCAAATTGCTTTCTCCTTAAGACCTAATGGAAAAGATGTTAAAGAAGGATAAAAGTATGAGGCTGCTGGTGACCATTTAGCTCACCAAGAGTCAAAGGCAAGCAGAGGTAAAGAAAGTGAGACAGAGCTCTGACATATGCTCCTGGGCTCAAATGTGCCCAAAGTCAGAGGTACCCTAGTTATAAGACTTTCTTTTTATTTAAGCCTTTGGGGATTGGATTTCCATTACTTGTAACAAAAATGCCAAAACAGTACAGTAACTGAGAAGAATCTCTATTTTTTTCTTGGTAAAATGGTGCATGAATATCTGAGTTTCTATTGAAACAAGTGACTGTATCTTCATTGAAGCTTTCTTGTTCACTTCCAGTGACCAGGGATGAGACCTGGGTCAATACTTCCCTCTCCATTTCTTTACTTATAATCAGTAACATTGATATTTTTAAAAATATCCTTTTCTAGAGACTGTAATTAATGAAAGCCTTGGGAAGCTGCACAAGATACTTTATCTTTTTCGGAGGTTCTGTTTGAGTCTAAATTAAACCAAAGGAAACTGAACCAACCAACCAATCAAAGTTCTCCATAGCTATTTGCCCATGAAGTTTCATAAGATAGAATCAGCACTTAGGTCTCATGCACATGAAACAAATATGTTTTTAAGAGTTGTCTTTCCAAGCAGTGTCTTTCCTTAAAGTAAACTTAAAGAGCTTACGGTTCTTAATACCTGTCTCTCAGAGGGGCTGGTGTAGAAAGAAAGGGAGGGAGGAAGGAGAGAAGGAATGAAGAAGGGAAGGAGGAAGGAGAGGAAACTAGCTACAACTCAAGCACAATTAAGACCACAGATTTGGAAAGAAACCTAATATCCACCTGGTCTATCATCTTCATTTGCGCAAAAGTTCATGGTGTCATGATGAATTTTCCACAACTTCTCAATCGCTTTTTACCTCCTCCAAATTCAGCTTACAACTTAAAAATAAGACATACTTTGGCTGTACAGAACAAATGACTTAAAATCTGACATACTCTTTGGCTTAAAAAATTTCACTTCTAAAAATATATGTAAAGCCAATATTTCTTCATATTAAAGATTTGGTTATGTTCTTCATTTGTAGTTATTAAGTAAAAATGTTATAATGAAAACAGCATGAATATCCACTTCTAGGAAACTGATTATGTCAAGTATGCATCCACTAAAAATAATGCAGAAAATCATTTTATGACATGGAAAAAATGGTCATGATAAAACTGTGTGGGGAAAAAGCAGGTACACACTATTATGGGTGATCCATTTTAGAGGAGTAAAATATTTATATCTGCAGAAACAAGACTAACATTAACTTTATGTCTGAATGCTAAAATTATAAGGAATGTGTATTTGTTTTCTTTTTGTTTATACATAGTTGCTAAATTTTGTAAAGTAAATCTGTTTTATTTGTGCAAGGAGGAAAAAATTACCAAAATTATAAATTAAGGAAAGAAAAAGCAAGAAACCTCACAACTTCATGTCATCTTCATCGGCTGAGAAGAGTTGATCGACAGGGTGGAGGGACTCACACTACTGAGCTGTATCAATCCTAAAGGTCATTTTGATCTACTTAAACTTGGGGAAAACAAGATTCTGGGATAGACATGACCAAAAGTTACAGATTAAGAGGTTTTAGGAAAACATTGTCAAAATAAGAGTTTCAAGGTTCCCAGTTCTCTACTATTTCAACTTCCTACCACTTTATGAGCCATTCAATCTCAGAGCAAAGGATGCTGAGAGCTTACATGGGTTCAAGGCTTCCTTGGTGGCTCAGATGGTAAAGAATCTGCCTGCAATGCAGGAGACCCAGGTTTGATCCCTGGGTCAAGCAGATCCCCTGGAGAAGGGAATGGCTACTCACTCCAGCATTCTTGCCTAGAGAGCTCCATGAACAGAGAATCCATGTGTTGCAAAGAGTTTGGGCACAATTGAGTGACTGATACATTTACTTTTCAAAGAACCCATGGAAACGCATAGTGCTCTGTGCATTCAGCCAAAGAGAGGAGCAGATAGAGCTGGTTTCTAACGCAGAAGAGTGGCACTTGCGGATTCCCATCCCTGATCCCACCAAGTCTTAACCACCTAAGACATGCTGCCCCCTCGATTCGCCCTCAGCTCAGTTCCTGCCCTTCCTTCACCACCTCCAGGAAGCCTACCTTGACAAGCTTTTCTCCCCCTATGTAGTTACTTCATAAAGATTTCTTCAGCCAGACTTTTTCCTTTTCATTTATTCATTATTTTAAAATAAGAATTAATACTGATTATGTACCAATAACTATATACTAGTGGTTAAATTTTTTTAAGTATCTTTAATGCTCTCTTTTCATAGAGTCATACCTATGGGATTCATTTCAATATGGCATGAACTATATCAGCCTTCTGTATCATTGTTATTATTGAACTACATGGAAAATTCTATTATTATCATTACTACTTTATTATTATTATTATTACTTTAGTTCATTTTCTGGACCCTCCCTCTTTGCTGCCATTACAAGAAGACAAAGGCCGTTTTGTCCCTAACATAGAATCTTCTCTTCCACGCTGGATCACATTTCCAGTAAACTAGAGGCATACTATGCCAGGGAAAAGGTAGACATACACATTGCGAGACAGCGATACAGAGTGGATACTAGTAAAACACACAGAAACCCTCATGCTGCCAAGACTATATACCGTTTTGTTTCCATTACATCAATTTTTTCTCCCACTTTTGTGAGCATTAATCAAAGAAATGCAAAGAGCTCATTAAAGTGATAGATTGACTGAAAATGTAACCACCTTCACATTATAAACAGTTTCTTTATGTTCTCAATGCTGTGGGCTTTGTTTCTCAGCATTTGTCATGTAGTTCAAATGTCCTTTTACATTTAAAACACCAAATGCCAAATGGGCCCCAGTTGTTTGGTTTAATACAAACCAATGGCCAGCTAAGCAAAAACCAGAGCTAGGAAATCACGAGCAAACTAAAACACCCGTATCTTAAGCGCCCAGAAAATTAAGTAGCTGTAAAAGATGGATTTGCCAAGTAGTGCAAGGCATTGCCCTGCAATTCAGGAAGAACAGAATCCCATCACTGACAACTCTCTGCCAGCTGTCTCCGACAGGTTCTAGAGACAGGACTCCTGGCCGGAGATAGCAGCTAAGGTTCCAAACATTTGATAGTCTTTTAAAAGAAAACACTGTAAATGTTTCCTTTGAAGTTTTAAAGGCTTTCCTGCATGTATGTTGATGCTGGCAGATGAATATGTAACTGGGATCTTGCATTTTGAGAGTGAGGCATTCCCCACACACATATCTTCACTAAAGAAGGGTCTGACTGGTGCTAGTTTGATTTTGAACATCTCTGTTTACGCCATGATCAACATCCTTGGACCACATCCTGAAATGAACCCTAACACCATGGAACTGGAATTCTGCAGTTAGACTGCTTAGGTTGAGTCCGCCTCGTTCAGTTCACAGTTTTGTGATCCGGGGCAATTTACTTTTGTGTCTCAGTCTCCTCATTTATAAAATGGAAGCGTAATATGACATGAAGATTAAATGAGTTAAATAATACAGTTGCATAGCACAAAGAACTCTGCTCAACATTACATAACTACCTAAATTGGAAACGAATTTGAAAAAGAATAGATATATCTCTGCGGTATACCTGAAACTAACACAACATTGCTAAGCAGCTATACTCCAATCTAAAATTTATAACACAATAATATTAATACAATTAATAATAATTAAATGTATATTATTATCTCAATATAAAATCAAAAATTAAAAAAATACAGATAAACTGCTTGCAACAGTGCCCAGCACAGAGTAAGCACTTCATAAATACTACTTTATTTTTGATGATGATGATGTCAATGATAGACTGGTGATGTTGACAGAAAAACAGAGAATCAAAAGACATGGGTTTTAGCTTCAGGTTATCCCCTAAATCCCTGTGAGAATTTAGAGAGATTCCACATGTTGTCCAAACTCAGTTTTCCCATGTGTAAAACCAAGGCATATAAAGCAATGGCTTCCCAGTGGTTTCTGGCTCTCAAAAATCTATCATCCTAATTCTGGGGAACTGTATGCAATGTTAGAACCATGATAACTCTGAGTTTGACCACTCAATATTCAGGAATGTCTGCAGTCATTTCTGGGATCATCGTTTGAAAAAGTGAGAGACAGCAGCCCTTCCTTCTAGTATCCTGGCATACGTGCTATGTGCTTAGACGCTCAGTCATGTCTGATTCTTTGTGACCTCATGGATTGCACCCCACCAGGCTTCTCTGTCCATGGATTCTCCAGGCAAAAATACTGAGTGGGTTGCCATGCTTTCCTCCAGGGGATCTTTCAGATTCAGGGATCAAACTCAAGTCTTTTATGTCACCTGCAATACTTCACATCAAAAAATACATCAGTATAGGCATATGAGAGACACATACTAAATGCACTGCACCATGACAACTGGGCAACGTGCATATCACAGCTCTAGGCAGGAGATAATATCCTGTCTCAGGAGTAGCCCATAAAGCATAATCCTCCCTCCAGGAGCCCTGCATCAACCCACTCATTAACAGACAATCTGGTTTCATCTCCTATCGTGTGATCACAGTCATAGAGGTCACTCTGCTACTCAGTTTCTGCATCTATAAAATGGGGATGACTCTAAAGTTTCTTCCAGCTCTGAAGTTTGTCTCTTTTAAGACCCTAAATTTAAAAAATAAGCTCCTACAGAAACTAACAAGAAGAATCAAGAGGATCTCTTCTCAGAGGCCATCATACTTTGTAGGGCAGATCCTGCATTTCAATTCTGTTTTATACCTTTGCCAGGAGAATGAAATTTCAGTGCCAAAACCAATGAGAAGGATGTACTTTCTCCAAAGTTGCTAAAATGGCTGAAAAGGCCATAAATAACCATTTATTAAACAAACAGTGTGGGCTGAAGGAAGAGAAACTGCCACAATTAGGCCCCTGGGGCCTGCAGGCACAGTACAGAACAGTGGGACTCGCTCACAATCCTGGCAATATGTTATCAGTTGTTCCATTTTCTTGAAGTTATCTTCATAATCAAGATGCTATCCCAGTCATTGTGGGCTTTAGAACTATTTTTAATTTTAATTTAAAGAGCAATTAAAGAAAGACAATGGATATGTGGGATAATAAAGTAAGTGATTAGCAGCATGCAAATGACAGAGGCTTAATGATAATATGGTTCTAGTCTCCAAAGGGCTTGTTGAGAGAAAGCCCTTTCTACATGTGGTTGTTCAGCTAATGTGTCTCAACCCACAATTACAACATTGCTGACACCATTAACCAGTGAAACAACATCACTTCGAGAAATCCTTGTTGTCTCATTAAAATGGAAAGGGTCAGGTAATTTACCAGCGTTGTACGTCTAGTTTTGTTGTTGGTAATTAGCGAACATTACCCAGCATGGACTCCCGCTGGGAGCTGGAGAAACTTTGTAAAATATTAAAGAGGGAAGTCTTTATATTTCATTGGAAAATTGAAAAGAGGTGCAGTAATAGTCTCCCTGTCACTTCTTTGCACTTAGGAAAAGGAAGGAACAAGTGGGGACTCTAACGTAGCGAGAAATGTTCAGCATACATCAGGAAGGCACTACCCAAACTAATAACACCCTGAATCTGGCAGCATAGTGGCCAACAGGGTCTGTGTCCCTGTTTATGAAAGGGGGTGGGGAGGAAGGGAAAATTGCAAACTACATCTTTATTGTTCTGACTGAGGTTCTCTGAATTAATCTCCTTGAAATAGAGGAAAGGGGCTATAAAAAGTTTTCTCTCTGGAACGCTTTAATGATTTAAATAAGCACCAGAATTGTTTATTCAAAAAGTTATTTATATATAGTTTAAATGTAGAGATGGGGGAAATATATCTCAGGGCCCTGACTTCCTGCCTCCCTGCTTCCTAAAGAAAGCCTCTACAGACACTGGGACTGAGACCCCTGCCTGAAATGCCAGCTGACACTTGGTATGTTGTCAGGAAGCAGAATGGGATCTTACTCTTTAAATGGAACTTTTGGAACATAAAACACATTCCAATAAATGTGAACAGAAAATTACGAATTCATTAAACTACTTTGGTATCTTGTGCTATATATAATATTTATATTCCGACTACTGTAAAATATGCTTTAATATCTTTGGGCAACTATAAGGACTTAAATATTTATAAAATGGCTAAAGATAAAGTATGACCCTCTTATTCCTACATACAGATGATGTAAGGCGTGCAATCAAAGACAATAACACTCTCTGCCCATTTGTCATCTTAAAGGAGCCGATCAACACGCCATCCCTCGTGTACCATCTACATAAGAGTTGTTGCCGACACAGGCAACTCCAGAGGAGTTTGCGCCTTAAAAACTACCTAGAGTGCTATACTTCACAGAAAACAGGGCTTTCTGAAAATGGAGACAAAACAATAAATTTGCAGGCAAAACAGCTCCAAGAGGGGCTTCAATATACTGCTGTATTTATCTCTGGGACATCTGGGAATGGGAAGCATTTTGATTTAATATTTCATAACGTACAGGCAATTGCTTCCTTGCATGGTATATAATTAATGTTCATAAAAAAGAGGCTTTTAAAAAAAGTCTTCAATATCCTAAATGTAAATAGATAAATAAATAAGTGAATAGATAAATAAATAAGAGACACACCTGGGCTGCCTTTAGAAATGTGGAACAGCCATATATAATCCAATAAGAAGAAAGGTATCATGAATTTATAATCACCCAAGGGCCTATTAAAAGTAGGGTTATAGATTGAGTGTGAAACTTCAACCCTGACGTTCTCTCATTATTTACTGTCCTTCCTTGTCATTAGAAGCAGAGCCTGATTGATTTTCAAAAAGTTTCCATTTCCTCTGCCGATTAGGCATTCTGAGAACGACCTGCCCCCACCTGCCTTGATCTCTCTCATGCACACTCCCCTACTTTATTTCCTCTGCTCTTTCTGGATTGGAATAGAGCAAGGCTGGAAGTTCATGAGTCAAAGTTAGGCGCCCTCCAAAATTCCCAGATATTAGCCTTAGGAGGCTGCCAGGCCATGGAGATTTGAGCTTAGTGACTCTGCAGCCCTGCTATGAGACTCCCAGATGGCCACTTTGCATAAAGAAGTGCCCAGGCCTGTGCTTCTCAACTTTAGTTGCACCTTGGAATCTCTGATGCTCAGAGTCTGACTTAGTCGCCCTGGGATGCGGCCTGGACTTGGCAGGGTTAAAAGAGTCACCCAGTTGATTACAGTGTGCAGCTAAGGTGAAAAAGACACTGGGCCTGGTAAATTTCCTGAATGCATATGCAAATATTTCTGCATAGACCTATGGCAGGGGGTTCTGCTGGAAGAGGGCATGGCAACCCACTCCAGTATTCTTGCCTGGAGAATCCCATGGACAGAGGAGCCTGGTGGGCTACAGTCCATAGGGTCACAAAAGAGTCAGACACGACTGTAGTGACTTAGCACGCATGCATGTGGTGGTGGTGGTGGTGGAATTTGGGGGGGCACTAGGGAAGGGACCCATTATTTTATTAGGCATTTAAAAGGATGCAAGACTCCTTTCTCAATGAAGAACAAATCATTCCCCAGGGTCCCAGGCTGAGAGCCTAAATATATTTTTTGAAGGAAAAAGAGGTAAAGGAGGAAGGCTGGGTAAAACCTACCATCTAGCTGGAACAGCATGAACTCCACTCAGCCAGCAGCAGCTCTGGATTGATGTCATTTCACACAGTCGTCAGGGCTCCTCCATAACCAACTGTCACAGCAGCTCTGTGTGAGGGCTTCCATCACTGAGTGGAGGCCTCACCTTTTTGCTTCCTAAAAGAGCTCCATTGAGGGATACCACACTGCCTGTCTATGAGGGAAAACTCCAGTGGTCACAGTCAGTCTGCCCTCGTTCTTCTTCAATACTCTGTAGGCTACTGTAAGTCTCCCTAACCTTGATGGCTCACTTCCCAAAGGGGTCTTGGTTTCCACCACTATCAGCGTCCCATGCATATCTACTGATAAACAGAATCAACAGGAAATCTGGTTGGTGGATACAAATGGCTAACCGTACCTTGCTAATTGGTATTTTGAGTGAGCAAATGAAAGAAAATGAAAAATTATCAAATATTAAGAGCAAAAATAGAAGAAAACAACAGAATGGGAAAGACTATAGAGATCTCTTCAAGAAAATTAGAGATATCAAGGGAATATTTCATGCAAAGATGGGTACAATAAAGGACAGAAACAGTATGGACCTAACAAAAGCAGAAGATATTAAGAAGAGGTGACAAGAAAGAAGAACTATTCAAAAAAAGAGCTTAATGACTGAGATAATCATGATGGTGTGATTACTCACCTAGAGCCAGACATCCTGGAATGTGAAGTCAAGTGGGCCTTAGGAAGCATCACTATGAACAAAGTTAGTGGAAGTGATGGAATTCTGACTGAGCTATTCAAGTCCTAAAATATGATGCTGTGAAAGTGCTGCACTCAATATGCCAGAAAATTTGCAAAACTCAGCAATGGCCACAGACTGAAAAAGGTCCGTTTTTCATTCCAATCCCAAAGAAAGGCAAAGTCAAAGGTTACTCAAACTACTGCACAATTGCACTCATCTCACACACTAGCAAAGTAATGCTCAAAATTCTCCAAGCAAGGCTTCAACAGTATGTTAACTGAGAACTTCCAGATGTTCAAGCTGGGTTGAGAAAAGGCAGAGGAACCAGAAATCAAATTGCCAAGATCTTTTGGATCACAGAAAAAGCAAGAGAGTTCCAGAAAAAGATGTATTTCTGCTTAATTGACTATGCCAAGGCCTTTGACTGTGTGGATCACAACAAACTGTGGAAAATTCTTCAAGAGATGGGAATACCAGACCACCTTACCTGCCTCCTGAGAAATCTGTATGCAGGTCAAGAAGCAACAGTTAGAACTGGACATGTAACAACATACTGGTTCCAAATTGGGAAAGGAGTAACATCAAGGCTGTATATTGTCACCCTGCTTATTTAACTTATATTCAGAGTACATCATGTGAAATGCCAACCTGGAATCAAGATTGTTGTACAAGCTGGAATCAAGATTGTTGGGAGAAATATCAATAACCTCAGATATGCAGATGATACCACCCTTATGGCAGAAAGTGAAGAAGAACTAAAGAGTCTCTTGATGAATGTGAAAGAGGAGAGTGAAAAAGTTGGCTTAAAACTCAACATTCAAAAAACGAAGATCATGGCATTCAATCCCATCACTTCATGGCAAACAGATGGAGAAACAATGGAAATAGTGACAGACTTTATTTTGGGGGGCTCCAAAATCACTGCACATGGTGATTGCAGCCATGAAATTAAAAGACGCTGGCTCCTTGGAAGAAAAGTTATGACCAACCTAGACAGCATATTAAAAACCAGAGATATTACTTTGCCAACAGAAGTCTGTCTAGTCAAAGCTATGATTTTTCTAGTAGTCATGCATGGATGTGAGAGTTGGAGCATAAAGAAAGCTGAGCACCAAAGAAGTGATGCTTTTGAACTGTGGTGTTGGAGAAGACCCTTGAGAAGACCCATGAAGTCCCTTGGACTGCAAGTAGATCAAACAAGTCAATCCAAAAGGAAATCAGTCCTGAATATTCATTGGCAGGACTGATGCTGTAACTGAAACTCCAATACTTTGGCCACCTGATGCAAAGAACTGACTCAATGGAAAAGACCCTGCTGCTGGGAAAGATTGAAGGCAGGAGGAGTAGCAGATGACAGAGGATAAGATGGTTGGCTAGCATCACTGACTTGATGGAAATGAGTTTGAGCAAGCTTCAGGAGGTGGTGATGGACAGGGAAGTCTGGTGTGCTGTAGTCCATGGGGTCACAAAGAGTCTGACGTGATTGAGTCACCGAAATGACTGAACTGAATAGCAAAAAGGCTAAATTTGCTTGATCTCTGACTACACTCTCAATGCTGTTTTATATCCATCTACTCAGGCCATGTATGGTTATGAAGGTCAGACACTGAGCAACAGCTTCCAAGTGGGCATCACTCATACTGTGGACACAATGTATTTGCCTATTTATTATGAATTTTTTCTCCCCAGCAGATGGTAGAAAAGCATACTGTTCAAATATAACCAGTGTATTATGAGAGTTTTTCAACAGATGGAAGTAAAGTATATCAAGAAAGAATTGACTTTTTCTGACTCATATAAAAGTAACATATGGACTAGAGAAAGTCCTATATCTCATTTATATCTCCAAGAAATTTGGTGAACCAGGTACAGTTAGTGTTCTCAATGAGAAAACTGAGGTACAGAGAGGTTAAATAATTTGTCCCAGCCTAGTAGGTAACAGAGCTGCATTCAAATCAGAGTTTTCAGTTCTAGAGCCCACACACACCATGGTTAACTTGACTGCACAATGCAATCTCTAAAGCCCTTAATGTTTTATGGAACCATTCTGCAGTCATCATCTCCTTGTATTCACACTCAGTCCCTCGGAATATTTAGGTGGTGCCACTCTAACTAACCCCATTTCCAGTATGAAGAAGTGAAATCAGAGTGCTTATCCAAAGTTAAATACTACATGATTGATATAAGTAGGATTTAAAACTTTGTTCCTTGACCCTACACAATGGCATCATCCCTCTGACAGTCCACTTGTGATTCACCATTATTGTGTTTAGTCACTCAATCATGTCCCACTCTTTGTGGGCTCCATGGACTGTGGCCTGCCAGGCTCCTCTGTCCATGGGATTCTCCAGGCAAGAATACTGGAGTGGGTTGCCAGTGCCTTCTCCAGGGGATCATTCTGACCCAGGGATCTACCCTGTGTCTCCTGTATCTCCCACATTGGCAGGAGGATTCTTTATAACTAGCACCACATGGGGAGTCCTCACCATCAATAAGCAGAGCAACAAAACCCATCTGCTGGATTGCCCCTGCCTACTCCCCACCCAGGTAATAGAGCACAGTCGTCTGCCAGTCAGCTGCTGAGAGGAGACAGCATCCATCTCCATGTGGCCAGGGAAGCTCTGAGAAACCATTCCAAGCCCCCCAGAGCAAAAAGTAGAGATGTTTTCTGTATGTTACTGAACTTTGAGGCTTTCAATGCTACAGCCTCATCAGGCCTTGAGCTGGTACAGTAAAATATACCTGCAGTGAGGTTAGTAAAATATTCAGGATCAGGAGCTATTAGCATAGATTAAAAGAATGGGATGATTTGCACTAGAGAACTCTTGGACAAGTGTGACCATGGCTCTTATTAACAAGTTCAACGTCTTTGATCTTTGGGACCCTTGCCCAGTGCCCAGCTATTCAAATGAATGGAGAGTGGCTGAAGCCTGAAAGGAAAAGATGTAGTATTTAACAGAGGGATTGAACTGCTTTATTTCACTGGAGGGCAAGCTAAGGCAGAACAGACTGCAAACAACAGATATGGGGATTAAATCATGTATCTACTCACTCCACCAAGCTCTACTGAGTATTTACTAGGTGTGAGGTGCTATGCTAAGCATTTAAATGCCTGACAATGGGTGGGAGAGGGGAGGTCAGTAAGATGGTAGAAAAGGCCTTTCTTTGAGAGCCTATCCAAGTTAACAGTGATCTCCCCTATAATCATTTCCTTTGACACTCTGAGATCTTTAAGCCCCTCAGCTATGTCATCAGCAGACATATAGCCAAGTGCCCTGTTGTGAATAAACTTGACCTTTCCCGCTTGTATGCCACTTGGCCCCAGACCTTTCCATCTGCCTGCAGCCCCTTTACTTAGAATAATCACACCTATTTTTAAATTCAACTCCACTGAGTCCGGAGCATCGCAGCCCAAAGCAACTTCTGCCTCCTCATAACACACTGTGTTATGAGAAGTGTAGTGTGGTGATGGCCATGTGGTACTTAGGATGTCCGGGAGAAACTCTTCACAGGAGATATGTAACAAGATACTCAGTGACTACTATACTGCTTTTCCAGTGGGGGCATAATTTCCTCCAGAACATTCCTTGAAGTATATATACCCTTAAATATACTGTCAATCCAAAACTAAAGTCATTCATAAGTCACTTAACTTTTTTGCAGGGCCATTTTTAAGAAAAAGGAAATAAAGATTTTAGGACTTAACATGAATTTTTGCCTATAAAAGGATGAGTAATGAAACTCCCCTGGTGGTTAAGTGGCTAAGACTATGTGCTCCCAATGCTAGGGACCTGGTTTTGATACCTGGTCAGGGAACTAGATCCCATATGTTGCAATAAAGATCAAAGATCCCCAGTGCTGCAACCAAGAACTGGCACAGCCAAATAAATAAGTAAATAAAAAAAATTTCTTTTTAAAGAAAAGGATGGGTAGAGACAAAAATACACAGTATAATTGGCTAGGTTCATTTGCTAGCCTGAGGCATGCGTGCTATTTTCATAGCATATGGATTTCATTTATGCCTCAGCAATTACAAAGGACTCACACCATGCATTTTGCAAGGTACTCTGGAATGTTCCAACCCCCATATCATGAAATATGTACATTCAAGTTGTGTCATACAATTCATTTTACACATCTGCCTAGAGATCCCTATAGTGTCATAATGGCATGGACCATGGAAAGAGCAGGGAGTAACCTCAGGCAACTTACGAAACCAATGCTCAGGTAAAGAACTGTTGATCCTCATATGGAATCTCATCAGGGGCTTCAATGAATCAGTGAGATGATAAGATTTCTTTTGCCTTCTCTGATTATACAACCACCCTTTCCAATGCAAAGAAATAGGAGGAAAACAATAGAATGGGAAAGACTAGAGATCTCTTGAAGAATATTAGAGATACCAAGGGAACTATTCATGCAAAGATGAGAACAATAAAGGACGGAAATAGTATGGACCTAACAGAAGTATACATGCTAAAGTAAAGTAATGCTGAAAATTCTCCAAGCCAGGCTTCAGCAATACGTGAACCATGAACTTCCAGATGTTTAAGCTGGATTTAGAAACCAGAGGTCAAATTGCCAACATCCACTGGATCATCGAAAAAGCAAGAGCTCCAGAAAAACATCTATTTCTGCTTTATTGACTATGCCAAAGCCTTCGACTGTGTGGATCACAATAAACTGTGGAAAATTCTGAAAGAGATGGGAATACCAGATCACCTGACCTGCCTCTTGAGAAACCTGTATGCAGGTCAGGAAGTAACAGTTAGAACTGGACATGGAACAACAGACTGGTTCCAAAGAGGAAAAGGAGTACGTCAAGGCTGTATACTGTCACCCTGCTTATTTAACTTATATGCAGAGTACATCATGAGAAATGCTGGGCTGGAAGAAGCACAAGCTGGAATCAAGACTGCCGGGAGAAATATCAATAACCTCAGATATGCAGATGACACCAGCCTTATGGCAGAAAGTGAAGAAGAACTAAAGAGCTTCTTGATGAAGGTGACAGAGGAGAGTGAAAAAATTGGCTTAAAGCTCAACATTCAGAAAACTAAGATCATGGCATCTGGTGCCATCACTTCACGGAAAACAGATGGGGAAACAGTGGAAACAGTGGCTGACTTAATTTTGGGGGGGCTCCAAAATCACTGCAGATGGTGACTGCAGCCACAAAATTAAAAGACACTTACTCCTTGGAAGGAAAGTTATGACCAACCTCGATAGCATATTAAAAAGCAGAGACATTACTTTGCCAACAAAGGTCCATCTGGTCAAGGCTATGGTTTTTCCACTGGTCATGTATGGATGTGAGAGTTGGACTGTGAAAAGCTGAGCGCTGAAAAATTGATGCTTTTGAACTATGGTGTTGGAAAAGACTCTTGAGAATCCCTTGGACTGCAAGGAGAGCCAACTAGTCCATCCTAAAGGAGATCAGTCCTGAGTGTTCATTGGAAGGACTGACGCTGAAGCTGAAACTCCAATACTTTGGCCACCTCATGTGAAGAGTTGACTCATTGGAAAAGACCCTGATGCTGGGAGGGATTGGGGGCAGGAGGAGAAGGGGACGACAGAGGATGAGATGGCTGGATGGCATCATCGACTCGATGGATGTGGGTTTGGGTGGACTCCGGGAGTTGGTGATGGACAGGGAGGCCTGGTGTGCTGCAATTCATGGGGTAGCAAAGAGTCAGACATGACTGAGCCACTGAACTGAACTGAACTGAACAGAAGCAAAAGATATTAAGAAGAGGTAGCAAGAATATACAGAAGAACTATTTAAGAACAAAAGATCTTCATGACCCAGATAACCACAATGGTGTGGTTATCTGGCTCACCTAGAGCCAGACATCCTGGAATGCGAAGTCAAGTGGACCTTAGGAAGCATCACTAAGAACAAAGCTAGTGGAGGTGATGGAATTCCAGTTAAGCTATTTCAAATCCTAAAAGATGATGCCGTGAAAGTGTTGCACTCAATATGCCAGCAAATTTGCAAGACTCAGCAGTGGCCACAGGACTGAAAAAGATCAGTTTTCATTCTAATCCCTAAGAAAAGTAATGCCAAAGAAAGCTCAAACTACCACACAATGACACTCATCTCACATGCTAGCAAAGTGATGCTCAAAATTCTCTAAGCAAGGCTTCAACAGTACATGAACCGAGAACTTCCAGATGTTCAAGCTGGGTTAAAAAGGCAGAGGAACCAGAGATCAAATTGCCAGCATCCATTGGATCATCAAAAAAGCAAGGGAGTTCCAGAAAAACATCTACTTCTGCTTTATTGACTATGCCAAAGCCTTTGATTGTGTGGATCACAACAAACTATGGAAAATTCTTAAAGAGACAGGAATACCAGACCATTTTACCTGCCTCCTGAGAAATCTATATGAAGGTCAAGAAGCAACAGTTAAAATCAGACGTGGAACAATGGACTGGTTCCAAATTGGAAAAGGAATACGTCAAGGCTGTATATTGTCACCCTACTTGTTTAACTTCTATGTAGAGCACATCATGCAAAATATCAGCCTGGATGAAACACAAGCTGGAATCAAGATTGCTGGGAGAAATATCAGTAACCTCAGATATGCAGATGATACATCCTTATGGCAGAAAGTGAAGAACTAAAGAGCCTCTTGATGAAAGTGAAAGAAGAGAGTGAAAAAGTTGGCCTAAGACTCAACATGCAGAAAACTAAGATCATGGCATCCAGTCCCATCACTTCATGGCAAATAGATGGGGAAACAATGGAAACAGTGACAGACTTTATTTTGGGGAGCTCCAAAATCACTACAGACGGTGATTGCAGTCATGAAATTAAAAGATGCTTGTTCCTTGGAAGAAAAGTCATGGCCAACCTCGACAGCATACTAAAAGCAAAGTCATCACTTTGCCAACAAAAGCTCGTCTAGTTAAAGCTATGGTTTTTCCAGTAGTCATATATGGATGTGAGAGTTGGAGCATAAAGAAAGCTGAGCACTGAAGAATTGATGCTTTTGAACTGCAGTGTTGGAGAAGACTCTTGAGAGTCCCTCTGACTGCAAGGAGATCAAACCAGTCAATCCTAAAGGAAATCAATCCTGAATATTCATTGGAAGGACTGATGCTGAAGTTGAAACTCCAATACTTTGGCCACCTGATGTGAAGAACTGACTCATTGGAAAAGACCCTGATTCTGGGGAAGACTGAAGGTGGGAGGAGAAGGGGATGACAGAGGATGAGATGGTTCGATGGCATCACCGACTCAATGGACATGGGTTTGAGCAGGCTCCGGGAGTTGGTGATGGATAGAGAAGCTTGGTGTACTGTAGTCCATGGGTCCCAAAGAGTCAGACACACCTGAGTGACTGGACTGAACTGATCACACAACCACACTTTCCTCCTATAGGACAATTTATCTGGGCCATTTTTCAGCATAACATACACCCTGAAATCCTACATTCTGAGAGCTACAGCAATCTATTCATTCTCTGCTTTCCATGGAAAATTCTACCTGGAAAGTGGGATAAGTAGATAAAACCTGGAAATATTTTATATGTTTCTGAACAAAAGAAAGCAATATCTGGGTCAAACTTTCCACCTTCTTTCTGACAGCTTCAAAATCAAATGGATATTAACAGGAAAATAAGTTCAACAATTATATTGTTCACAGAGGCAGGTAAGAAGAACTCTTCTCCCAACTCTGCTCTTGTTTGTCCAGTTGTCACGGCAATGAAATTGGGTACCAAGAGGGTCCTGGTGTCTCTGACTGTCAGGGTCGCACAAAATGAGGATGTCCAGAGACAAGCGCATGCAGAACACAGTTAGCCCTTGGGCACAAGAGGCAGCTTGGAAGTCTGGTGTGCCTACAGTGCTCCCATTTCCCCAAATGCTTGTCCCCAGGGATGCCGCCACAAGCCCGAAAAGCAGATGGACAGATTCAGGGCTGCTTTCATCAGAATCACACTTGTTCTCTTTTGAGAACAGACTGAGGTGGTAAGAAAAAGCAAAGGCTTTGGAATCAGACAGTTTGGAGATCTAAGCTAAGAGGCTGTGGGCAAAGTGGCTGTATTTTCCTGATCCTCAGTTTTCTCATCTGTAAAATAGAAAGAAATCACATCTGCCTGAGTAGGTTATTGGGGGGATTCAATGAGATATTGTCTGTGAACGTGCATGGTACATGATCCATCTGAAGATAAAAGGGGGGATTGTCATTTTTTTAAAAAGAGTGTTAACTAGGCACATGAGTTTTGAGTAGCTAAGCAGCTCATGAAAGCCTGATGCTGGGACAATGAGTTCAGCCGCACCCCAACACCTCCCCACATCTGTTTTCTGTCTCTGAAGCTCAGATTTCCTTTCACTGCAATTGTCCCAAGCTGGGCACAGCCTGAGTCAGGAAGCGAATTCTGCTAAGCAGGCCATTGGAAGAAATAAGTGATACGGTCCACTCTGACTTTCTCTTCCCCATTTCCACTCCCCTAGTTAGACCTCCTTTTACGGAGGCTCTAAAAGCCACCACAGGTTCAGAAAGTATCCCTCCTTCCTTGATCTCCTGTTACAGATTGTGATGATGGTGGTTTTTCCTTGTTTCCTTCACTGTCAATCAACTGCCAGAATAGTAGATGGCAGTCTTCAGAGCATCTCTCATGTGGTGAAATACGCTGTGTAGGAAAAATTCTCCCACGTTGAAGTCATTTAGAAAATGGCTGCAATGTCTGCTTTGCTGAAATACATGTGCCCCACTGTGCTGAGATCCATCTCATGATGTCCACGCAAGAAATGGGATGGGGCAGACCCCTTTGTGTACTTGAGACCCGCTCAGAGCCCTAAGCCAGATTTTCTTTATTGTTCAGTAAGCTCTTTTAATGAAATGTACTCCTCTTATTATAGAGGACTCAAAATAAGATCTAAATCACAAACCAATAAAAGAAAATTATTGGGCTGGGTATCTAAAGTTACTACCTAGAGGCTACTCCAGTGTGGTATTTATAAATCTCTAAACAGTTAAGTATAATTGTCTTTCTGGTTTTTGGGATGGAAGCCAACAGCCATTTCAGTTACAACTGAAGAAAAATATTTTAGCGCTGAGCTTTGTTCGTTTGGTGGGTATAAAGAGAAATGGCTTCTCCCCCACCACCAGTTCAGAATTGAGAGAGAATATTGTGGTAATGAAATGTTATATGGGAGGCTGAAAAAAAGGCTTCTCTGGTTTCAGGGAGGGAGAATGTGTGTAGGATATGTGCATAGGTACACTTGCAAGCCAGAGAAGTCCTGGTGTGCAGGGTGGGAGGAGTGCTTGGGGGAGGGGAGGACGGGAAACAACTGGGAAGGGCAGGTGTTGAGGGGTGACATGGGAGTTGAAGATGGGGGTGGTCTGTCAAATTAATGGAAAAGCCAGATGTACAGCTGCTCACCCCAATGCAGGCCACTCCCCATCTCAGACACAAAGACAGTGCCATTCTGGAAGGGCATGAAAGTTTCCACTAAGAGACCTGGTAGGACCTCAAGTCCACCAAAGAGTGTAGCCCTCCTTCTGGAGTAAGACTTTCTAAAACACAGAGCTCTATGTCATCAAAATCAAGAAAATAACAGAGACCCACAGTTATAAAGGACCACAGAACTCAACTCATTCAATTTCCCTGCCGTCAAAAAGATAATGCCAGGAACTTGCCTTTGGTCAAATGGTGATAGGACTCTCGCCATCTTTTTAGGCCGCCTATTCTGTGCTGGACATGCCTTTCTTCTGCGAGGTTAAAATCTGATTCTCCTTAATCATTAGCCATCAATCCTGGTTTTGTTCCATGGAGCAGAGGCTAAAATCACCCTTTCAGTCCCTAGCTTCATTCTCTTAACCGCTGGGCAAGTGACATATAGTCAAGCATTTCCCCATTCTGGCTGTCCCTTTGGCAGCATTCCCTCTGTCAATGCCTTCCTTCAGATCTTCATAGCTCTTGACACACTCCCTCTCAGACCAGCCAGGATGAAACAATCACTGCTCCAAATAAATTGCACCTCTATCAGCAAGGTTTATCCAGCCTGTCTTGAGTAATTATTTGAAACTTAATGCTGAGTGGTCTTCATTCCATTCCATTCTGTGGATTTTATCCCATAGTTCCAGTTTAGGAAGGTCCCTTTTGAATCCGGACTGCTGTTGTCCAATATAATTGAGAGATCTTAATTCACATGATCTCCCTCATATATAAAGCAGAAGTCACATTTTCTCCTCTGGAACAGTAAAAGCTATCTCAGACTTTAGGATGGACCCTGTGCCCCCAATTAATGCTGGCTCTCCCAGGACTACAGCCATACTTCCAAAGAAAAATGTCACTCCCTACTTGAGGCTCTTAACCTTTGCTGAAATGCAGACAGAGGAGAGTATCTGCTTCTACATGGATATGACTTAGGGAAACTGTGCCTGAGGGTCAAGGAGGGCTGGAGGAACTGTGGTGTGTGTGTGTACACGCGTGCGTGTGTCTCACGCTTGTGTGCCTGCTGGTGTGTTTATGTAAGTCCATTATAATTTTTCTAAACTTGTGGCTAAAGAAGGCATAAAACACAAACCAACTTGTTTAGAGGGAAATAGGAGTGGACATTCGTTCCGAGTTTGAGACACACCCTCCACGAGGACATGGAGAACTCAGCTCAGTTTGTGACTCTGACTTCTACCAGTGGCTCCCTCTGTCCTGTCTGAGATGGTCCTCAGATTTCTGTGTTTCGGCCTGCTTTCAGGATCCTCTCCCCTGAGGCTCTTTTGCACTCCTAGAACATGAGCAAGGGGGTGGGTCTCTAAGTGTCACCCTCTCCTGGATTCAGGATTTCGTTTCTACCCACCTGTAGGCCCACCTGGACTATTCCATTGAGTCCATGCAGAAACGAATCATAACTGAAACCCAACACAACCAACTGACCAACCCTGCTTCCTCCTGTAGCCAGTCTCTCCTCTCCACAAGCTTCTTCTTATGCATGGGCCCTGGCTTCCACCACCAGGAAGGAAGCTCACATCCATTCATGGAGTCCGTTTTACCATCTCATCTCACATAAGATTCTCCCCTTCTTTTTCTGATTCAAGGTTCCTGACCTCCTCCTGGAGAACCACTCCTCCTGTGTAGGAACAGCTGTTTCTACCCAGTATCTCTGCATCCTCTTCTTTCCAGGCAAAACAATGCTTCATGCGGCTGCCAGGTCAATCTCCCTAAAGCTCGGGTCTGATCCCATCACTCTCTTGCTTTGAAATCTTCTGTAGCTCCCTAGTGCCTACTGAATTACTTATAGCTTCCTAACTCACAGACTCATAAAAAATTATTTATAGCTTCCTAAGTAAAATTAAAAAGTTCCTCAATGCTCAACCCCCACTTCAGCCTCATGCCTCCCTGCTCCCTGATACATACACGGTGTCCCTGCCAAACTGTACTGACTGCTGTCCCTCAGACATGTCCCCCTGCGCCTCTGTCCTGCTGACCTCCATCCTGCTGTCTGGCTACAGCCAGTTGTGTTTGTTTCCAACTACTGAAACCCTGTGAATTTTTTCCCAGAGTGTCTCTCAAACCCACTCTCTTTCTCTTCTTGCCCCCAGTGTTAGCCTCAATAGATGGTCATTCTCTCACAGGAATCAACCAGCATCCTGAAGAAGAGTTGTATATTTGCTAGAAAGTTGCAAAGACCGAGAATGTGCATTATGACTCTTGACTCCTCAAGAGTGCCTGCCATGCACAGTCTGGGTACATGACAGATGTTTATTAAATGTTTGTGGGATTGGATTGACAACTTCAGGACAGATAGCATGAATCAGATGAATGCAAAGCATATAAGAGGAAGAACAACAAGAGAGGAACCCTAATTTAGCCCAGGCATGAAAATACACCCCCTCCATCTTTTTGAAGAGATCCAGACACTGGGAAAAGCATGATGCTGGCTTTAAGGTAAGTAATGTTGCTATTAATAGCTATGTAGTCCTAGATCTCAGCCCTGCCACCTTTCAAAAGCTGTGGTCAAGAAGAAGGTCTGTCTACTGGGCAACTAATATCCTTTACATGTCACTTTGAAACATATGACAGAAACAAGATGACAAACCAGTTGGGCAGAAGACAGAGCCTGATTGCCCACTGCATTCCCTCACACCCTTTTTCCACTTAAGGATTGTCAATATTGGGAAAGCTAATGATCACCCAAAAATATACAAAAAGAAGAATGTAGACCAACAGGTCAAGACAACATGCATACATGCTTAGTTGCTCTGTCGTGTCCGACTCTTTTCAACCCCAGGGACTGTAGCCTGACAGACTCCTCTCTTCATGGGATTTTCCAGGCGGGAAGTATTGGAGTGGGTTGCCATTCCCTTCTCCAGGGATCTTCCCCACCCAGGGTCATATCTGAGTCTCCTGTGTAAACCTGCATTGGCAGGTGGATTCTCTACCATTGGGCTACCCGGGAAGCCCTGTCAAGACAACAGAATTGTTCTAACGAAACAAAGTGGTTTAAAGGTTAGGATTTCCAGGAAAGCAGGAGATTCAGGTTAAAATGATTACTTAGCTTCCCTAAGCCTCAGCTTCTTCCTCTTTACAATAAAAATGGTAACCTTCTTATTTCATATACCTCCTCTGAGGACTGACCACCTTGGACAGTGGTACTCCACCCTAGCTGCACCTGGGAAGCATCAGGGAGCTTCAAAAACTCCCGATGCACAGGTGTACAACCTTCCACCAGCTAAATCACAATTGCTAGGGGGCACCCCGGGCACTGATATATATTTTTTAAACATTTTTCAAGTGATTACAGTGTGCAGTCAAGGCTAGAAATTGGTGCTCTGAGAAATGCTTACTGTTTTGGTTGACAAAATATCTACCACAGAATGGCAGGAAATGTTCATAAAGCATAAGCATTATGATGGTTTTTGTTATCAGGGGTGGTGGTGATGGTGGCAATGATGGTGCTGGTGATGACCAAGTGATCTTTGCTTTGGGCTCAAAGTCCTTGTGGAGAAGAACTGTTTTCAGGGCATTACCACCAAGCTCTGTTCCGGCTCTGCAAAGAACACTTCATTCTCCGAGGTCATCACATATTCCTCTCGCTATTCAAACCTCCCACCCTTTGGCTCTCCCACTCCTTTACTTCACAATCCTGTTCTTTGACCTCACAGGGGTGTATTTCTTGCTTCATTTTTGGCCTATCTGCCTACAAGCCCCCTCTAAATCCAATCATCTCCTTACACGTTTCCCACGATGTCTGCACTGACCCTTGATTACCATCAGTTCCCTGTCTGAACTGTCCAACTCCTTAACTCCTCAAGGAGGGCCAAGCTGGTTGCTTCATAAAGAAAGGAGGAGCCATCAGACAGAAGCTTCTTCCAGCTCCATCTTCCCCATCCAGCCCTCTGACTCAGAGGAACAGGAGTCATTCTTACCCTTTTAAAGGTCACCTGATCTCTCCTGCTTCTCTCTGACTTCCTCTTTATCATTGAACAACTCTGTCCTATAGCTTCAAACTCTCTCCCTCTTTGGCGCTTCACCCTAGTCTTACGTAGCAGCAACTATGGCGTATTTTTCCCTCTTCTAAAAACAAAAAGGAATTCCTTTCTTTGAGCTCCTCTGAACTATCCCATTTCTCTCCCTATCTCCAATTGAAAGAGCAATAAAGGGCCTCCAATTCTTACCTACCATTAAGGCTTCAGCCGCCTGAATGATGGCTTCTACCAGCAACAAGCTACAGCAGCTGCTCTTGCTAAGATCATCGGGAACTTCCTGAGGGTCAAATGCACTGCTGTCATTTTTAGGCCCTTGTCTACTTGACTTTTCTGCAGTATCCGACAGTGTTAATCACTGTTTCCTTTCAAATCAGTTCAGCCCAGCAAATTCTTCTGGCATGCCAACGCTGTGTCAGGTCCTGTGCTTAGAGAAACTGGAGATATGAAGATGAGCAAAATAAGGAAGAGGCCTTGTTTCTCAGGGAGCCCAGAGTCTACTCAAGGAAACATGCATAGTGACAAATAATAAGGATACTAGATGGTGGCTCTGGGATTTATTCAACCCCCTTCTCATTCACCTTCATACCACCTACTCCGATTCCCCTAAATCTTTGTCCTCTGCCCTCTCACTGGGGTCTCTTCCTCTGTTTGTCCCTTCAGTGTTGATGTTTCCCAAGGTTCCGTATTGACCCCTTTTCTCTTAATTGCCCTGCCTGTCTCCCTGAGAAATATCCATCCTCAAAGCCTATACACTATCACCAGTGACCCCCAACTCTATAATTTCAAACCTAACTTTACCCTCATAACTATATGTTCTTATTTCTTGCTGCATATTATCCAGAAAATTTGAACACAAATGAACCAAGACAAAATGTTTACCTTCTCTCCCAAGCCTGTTTCTTCCTCTGGGTCCTTTGTTTAAACACTTTCACATTTACTCAGGGGCCAACCT